>NC_073242.2:88725303-89028333 GCF_029281585.2 Gorilla gorilla gorilla
GAGAGCAAGAATGGTTAAAGCTTTAAGGTTTGCAAAACTTTCCTCCTGGGATATGGTTTTGAGAGACTGCTTTTAGCACTTCCCCCTCTGAGCTGCTGGCATATCATGATGCCTTTTGCCTAAGCTGCTGTCAATAGACATTTTGTGTCTTTAACACAAATAGACAATGTGTCTTTAACACATGACTGTGATGACCCTAGGGAAGACATGCCACTAGAGGGTGTAGGGGAGGATGCGTTATCACAGGATCAGTTCTATACATCACATTCATGCAAAGCAGGCCTACAAGAACACCAACCTTGTGCAATGACAGCATGAGTATTGAAACATTTTGTTTTTAAAACATGTGATGTGACTTTTGCCGTCAACGAACAAGGCTAAATGATATACTGCTCACAGCCTGCTCCTCTTTTTCTTTGTGATAAAAAGGACTGCAAAATAAGATTTTAAGTATTTACAATCATATAATAAAATGCTTCATGAGTATTTATGAGGTACTTCTCTAACAGGATAAATTATAACATTAATCAAAATCAAGACTACTACTTGGAATTCTTCCAAAAACCCAGATCATAGACAAAGCTTTGCAGGTATTTCCCAATTCATTAATTCTCAGTTGTTTATTTCATTCTTTCTGCATGTACAAGAATGCAGCTATTTGACAGGAAGTCAAACAATCTTAATATGAATTGCTCTTTGCTGGTTCATTAGCTAAATCATGATGACTTGGGATATTGTTAATAATAAATAAAATATCTTCTAAGTGAATATACATGAATGCAATTTCATTATGTTACGATTTCCTCTCTGTTCTGTGATTGAGACCCCAAGGGAGGCAAATCCGTACATCACAGTTAATTCTTTGCACACCCTTCTTTCTCAGTCCTTCCCTCTTTCACCAATCAGCCCACTCTTGAAGTCATCCTCACAGGGTTAATCAGAATTCTAGACAGAAATATATTTATAATTAAGCATTACTTAGACTACACTTTGACCCACTTCTTTGTAACTGAAAGTCACAGGAACACCAGATCTTGACCACTTGTATTGTCACTGTTACTATAAATAGGATCCTGACATTAGAATCATAAGGCTTTTGTTTAAGAATTGCTTCAGATGTTTTTCAGATCCTGAACTCCAGCAGAATAGCTGATACTATCCAGTTTGAACACCCTCACAGAGGAATGAAATCAGCATGATAATTCAGTTTCTTTATCTTCCTGTCCCATGACTTCACCTTGCACCCTTCGACCAATCAACAGTCTCCACACTTTGGCCCACTCCAAAATCATTCAAAATTCTAGCCCCAAGCTCTTTGGGGAGATGGATTTGAGGTCTCCTCCCATCTCCTCATTTGGCAGCTCTACAATTAAACCTCTTTCTCTCCTGCAACCTGGTGTGTTGGTTTATTGCCTTGTCGTGCACATTGGGCAATGAACTGATTACAGTTCTACTCTTAGAAGGGTAGGGATTGAGGCACAGCATTTTAAGGGAGTGAAACAGACCATTCAATGGTTTGGGGAGTTAGAAACCTAAAGGCATCCTTATTTTAAAATCATCTGTATTAGACCCAGAAAAAAATATCAGGAAGGAATTAGGTTGCTTTAACTTTTTGAAGCCCAGTCTGATAACATATAAAATGAGTGAATATTCTGCAAGATTTGTGAGAAACCATGCAATAATTTATATGAGAATAAATTTTCATTTTGTTTTATTTGAACCGTAAGTTGTGTCAGCAAAATTGGTTTTATATCTAATTGAAATCTCACAAACAATGTTTACGACTTACATAGTTTTTATTTTATCCCACAGCATTATCACTGTGAAAGCCATCACAAGTAGAGAAAAAAGGAAAAAGGCAGATTTAAATAATATGACCTGCCATGCTAAGAATCCTCCTATTCCAAAAAGGCCAGTGACAATGTCAAACTTTATTTGAGCCCTGTGCTCTGAAAAACAGGGACAACAGGAACAGCCAAGAAATCTTCCCATCCCTTTTGTGTTTCCGGAAGTGCTTAGTGCAAAGGACCACCCTTTTCCACCACCCTTTTCCATATGGCTTGGATAAGAGTCAAAGATGACCCCTTGTACCTATGACAAAGCCAGATATATGGATCCTCCGAATTTCCATTCTTTGTCTCACAAGCAATTAGCTGAATGGTTTGTCTCTACTAACCTATTGGGACAAAATGTCCAGTAACTTTACTTATCTAAATTTTAATCAAGTTTCTCTCCTTAACTCAGACCTGTGAACCCTGGCCTATCCTTGAGCATTGAAATAAGGAACAATCCCTCTTTAACAGCCCCTCCTGAGGCTTGGTTGACCTCAGGGAAACACATTCCCTAACAACTGTCCAGTCACATCACCCTCATATACCACTTCCCCACACCTAATATTTTCTGGCCTTGTTTTAAAAGGGTACCTGAGATTTGTTTCAATCAGGTATGATAAAATACACAGGCATGAAAGTGACTGGCATTGAAAGAAGTCTTTTCCAGTCATTGATCCCAAAAATCAGGAGGCACAGAAGGACATTCAGGGCCATATGAGGGAGCACCAGGGTTCATCAGGAGGCAGAGGAAGTGGGGGGGTGATATGGTTTGGCTCTGTGTCCCCACCCAAATCTCACCTTGAATTGTAATAATCCCCACATGTCAAGGGTGGGACCAGGTGGAGGTAATTGAATCATAGGGGTGGTTTCCTTCATGCTGTTCTCATGACAGTGAGTGAGCTCTCATGAGAGCTGATGGTTTTATAAGCATGTGGTATTTCCCTTGCTGGCACTCACTCCATCCAGCTGCCCTGTGAAGAAGGTGCCTACTTTACCTTCTGCCATGATTGTAAGTTTCCTGAGGCCTCCCAAGCAATGCAGAACTGTGAGTCAATTAAACCTCTTTCCTTTATGAATTACCTGGTCTCAGGTATTTCTTCATAGCCATGTAAGAGGGGACTAATACAAGGGGAAACCAAGAACAAAAGCCGTTATTTTGGTTTCTGCAGGAAGAAATGGGGAGGCAGGGTAAGCAGGGGTAGAGGTGGCTAATCTGAATAATTTCAGCAGACTCTGCAGCATGGTGGCTGTCCCTGTTTGTCTGGTTCCTAGTCCTGGGGTGATTAGGTCAGAGGAATAGCAGCCCATGGGTAAAGCCCTGTGAGATATTAATAAAGGAGGTGGTGAAGGTATGGGCTCCAGATTGGTTTTCTTGCGTATGAAAAGTGTGTTCATTAACATGTGAGTTATTTACTGTCTCTAGGAATTGGTTAGCTCTGGGAGAGCCAATCCCTCCAGGGCCAGCAAGGGCCCAACTGTCAAAGCATCAAAAATACAGAATGCAAAGACATGATTTGCCTTATAAACATGATTATTAAGCACTAATTGGCTCCTCTCTACAAAAGAAAAGATAATTTTGCCTGACCTCTGGGATCTTTGCTGATATCATGGTCACAATAGTCTCCCTATTGCTATTAATATAATCCCCCTTTCTTTTATTTCAATAACCTTTTGAATAAAGTGTCTCTTTACCCATGTCTGAATTTCTTTTTTATTCAGTACTAAGGAGACTGACCATTAGGTTCAGCTTAGTCACTTTAGCGGGTTTCGGAGGTGTGGTGGGTTACGGCAGATGGGCCCAATGCAGGTCTGTATGAGATTGAGCCTGCTGCCTTATGATTTATCAGAAGAAAATCTTTTATTTTAAAGAGTTTCATCAGAGTTAGTATATTAGTTTCCTATTGCTGTGTTAACAAATTATCAAACGTGGTGGCTTACAACAATACAAGTGTATTATCAAACAGTTATGGAGGTCAGGAGTCTAAATTAATCTCACTGGGTATCAGCAAGTTCCTTCTGGAGGCTGTAACCATTTTCAGCTTCTAGAGGATGCCCCCACTCCTTGGCATGTGGCCCCCTCCATCTTCAAAGCCAGCAATGGCCAGTTAAGTGTTTCTTATATTGCATCACTCTGCCTCTTCTGTCTCTGTCTTCCACTGTTAAAGTACACTTGTGATTACAGGGGGCCCACCCAGAAATTCCAAAATAATTTATTTATTTATATATTTATATGATTTTAGAGATAGGGTCTCCCTATGTTGCCCAGGCTGGTCTTAAACCCCTGGCCTCAAGCAATCCTCTCACCTCAGCTCCAAAAGTGCTGAGATTACAAGTGTGAGCCACCATGCCCAGCCTATTTAAATTCAGTTAATTAGCAACCTTAATTCCATCTGCAACCTGAATTTCTCTTTGCCATATGATGTAATGTATTCATGGTTTGCAGGGATTAGAACGTAGACATCTCTGAAAGACCAATTATTCTTGTTATATTCTGGCAAAAGTGCCCTATAAATGCTGGCCTATTCAGCCCCATCAAGGTTGGCCTTACTTCTCCACCAGATGAAAAGTAATCTGAGATGTTCCATTGAAATAACTATTGCATAAAGGAAATCTGCAAGTATTAAAAATTATTTCAACAGAGAAAAATGGCATAGGTCTGGCTCATCCATTTTGAGATTTAATGTCAGAAACAGAATTTTGATTGTATTATTTATAGAGTTTTATAGATTCATACAGTACAAATGAATTAAAAAGAGGATTGTTGCATGGGCAGGAACCCAGCACTTGCCCAGATTTCCTGCCTCAGTTTCAATATTCGTTTCCGTGTAATCACTGTACGTACTTCAACATCACTGACAGAGCAAGAGTTTCATGAAACAGAAACAGAAAGTGACAAAGTTGGAATTTGATCACAGGTCCAGCTGTCAGAACTTGAGTCAATTACTGAAAAATGATGATATAATTATCTATCATGAAATATTTTGTGGTATTCATGAAGATAAATTTAAATATATTATATTAGAAAATTTAATCTATGTTACCTTTTCAAAACTAATAATGAATTTCATACGTAAAAATGATTTTTACCCTCAAGCTCCTTGTTTCTCCCGCCTGAACCATTATTTTTCTTTTTTTTTCTTTTCTTTATTATACTTTAAGTTCTGGGGTACATGTGCACAATGTGCAGGTTTGTTAAATATGTATACATGTGCCATGTTGGTGTGCTGCACCCATTAACTCGTCATTTACATTAGGTATATCTCCTAATGCTATCCCTCCCCCCTCTCCCCACCCCAGGACAGTCCCCAGTGTGTGTGATGTTCCCCTTCCTGTGTCCAAGTGTTCTCATTGCTGAGCCATTATTTTTGTAATTGTGTTTCTGCTTTCACTCCCACCTATCTTTAATCCACTTCACCAACTGGATTTAAAATATGATAAAATTTAAAATTTAAATTGAATCATGTTGTCCTTGGTTAAATTGCTTAGTGATTTGACATTGCATATTACCTTATCTAAAAGGACACATTAATCCATTAACTCAATTAACATTTATTATCTTAGTCTTTTGCAAACAAGTTAGTGAGCAAGCCACAATTCCAGAACTTACAGATTTCAGAAAATGTATCTATTTTCCCCACTAAAGAGTCAATTATAGTCCAAGGCCACACCAACCTCCACTCACCTGGTCCCCACTGTACTCTGAAGAGTCGTTTATAATCTAAGACAATATGACTAGAAAAAAGTGTAGAAATAATGAGCATAAAGAGTGCCTGCATAAACACCTTTATATGGGTGTGCATGTGTGAGAGAGAGACGGCTAACAAATCATGTTACATGATATAAAAACATGATAGAGACCCATAGGAAAATAAAGGGCTTGATCAATTCAACGTGCATAGCAACACTGCACTTCAAAGTAACTCTCCTCAATAAGGCTGAAGACCCTTCCTTTAGCTGCAGTGCCTGTGGATTCCATTATTGTACGTTTTCCTTTTGGTAAAGGGATTATCTGATCAGTTTTCTAAAACAGGCATTTTTTCTTGTAACATGATTTGTTTTAAGAGCTCTTCTAGTATTTGGTCAGAAGCTTCAGGCAATATCACAAAAGCTATAACTGAAAGAAGGTGACACAGAAGATTAAGTCACTTTTTACAGGTGTCTGGGCACTTTTTACGAAAATGTTGATTCCATATTGTCTTCCTCAAAGGAATCCTAAAAAAAAATTTTCATACCAACATAAAACCATGTGGTGTAGGAGAAAGGAAATGGACTTTGAAGAGAAATGACTCCTATTTTAGCTCTTGCATTAACAAGTTGCATGGACTTTGGCAATTAATACCCTTTCTGAATCTCTTTTCTCACCTTTATACAGATAATGTCTGCATCAAAGGCTTTTCTTAGAAGGTTTAAATATGTCCTACACATTGCTTAAGAAACACCCAATCCATTCTCTTCTACCTCTACTCCTTATTTGAATATTTGGATAATTTTTTATAAGTTGGCCCATATTTGGGAAGAAGAGTCTGGAATTCTTACAGAAATTCTTACAAGACTAGAAATTTCTGGATGGTATATTCTAAGAAACGAAATATTTCAAAATATTTTTATTTCACCTATTTCCAGAAGGATTTTCAGTAGCTAGAACTCTAGTTTTAAATTTAAAAAATGCTTACAATCAGGAACCATAATTATTCTTTTTTCTTTTTTTCTTAATTCTCAATACTTAAGTCAGTGCCTGACACATGGAAGGCAGGCCATAAACAAGCTGATAAAATAGCAAAATCATGTTATAAACAGAACTGATAGAATAAATATGGAGGTAAATAAAAATAAAATTAAGACTAAACTTATCTATCACATATGTGGTAATCAGGAGTATTAGACTAAGAACTATCATTATCATTATTGATATATTTTATTACTATATTATTTTACAAAGCACTTAATACAAGTTCATAACTGTACTTGGCTTTTTTTCTAAACTTCTTTTATGAGAGATGAAGCAATCTGGATTCAGTAGTTCTCATTATTCTTTGGGATGAGAGACATATATTATTTATCTGAAGAAGAAACTGAAAAAAAATTCATCTCAAGATATCCTCTCAAAACAGAGTATGTTGTCATTACAATATTAGTTTGGTGAACACGGCCAATTGATACTCAAAGCCTTTTTATAAGCAACAGTATCCAGAAATATATATATGTCTATAGTGGCCAAGGTCAAGCTTATTATATTAAAATCATGTATGATATCAGGCAAAATTCACACCCGATATTTCCCGTAGGTTATTTTCTATTTTCCCTAAGTGTCAGCTGGTCTGAGAAATGGAGGGAAAGAGTATAAAAGAGAGAAATTTTAAAGTTGGGTGTCTGGGGGAGACATCACATGTCAGCAGGTTCCATGATGCCCCGCGAGCCGTAAAACAGCAAGTTTTTATTAGTGATTTTCAAAAGGCGAGGGAGTGTATGAATAGGGTGTGGGTCACAGAGATCACATGCTTCACAAGGTAATAGAATATCACAAGGCAAATGGAGGCAGGGCGAGATCGCAGGACCACAGCACCGGGGCAAAATTAAAATTGCTAATGAAGTTTTGGGCATGCATTGTCATTGATAACATCTTATCAGGAGACAGGGTTTGAGAGCAGACAACCGGTCTGACCAAAATTTATTAGGCGGGAATTTTCTCATCCTAATAAGCCTGGGAGCGCTATGGGAGACTGGGACTTATTTCATCCCTACAGCTTCGACCATAAAAGACAGCCACCCCCGAAGTGGCAATTTTAGAGGCCTACCCTCAGGGACGCATTCTCTTTCTCAGGGATGTTCCTTGCCAAGAAAAAGAATTCAGTGATATTTCTCCCATTTGCTTTTGAAAGAAGAGAAATATGGCTCTGTTCTGCCTGACTCACCAGCAGTCAGAGTTTAAGGTTATCTCTCTTGTTCCCTGAAGGTTGCTGTTATCCTGTTCTTTTTTCAAGGTGCCCAGATTTCATATTGTTCAAACACACATGCTTTACAAACAATTTATGCAGTTAACACAATCATCACAGGGTCCTGAGGCGACATACGTCCTCCTCAGCTTATGAAGATGAAGGGATTAAGAGATTAAAGTAAAGACAGGCATAGGAAATCACAAGGGTATTGATTGGGGAAGTGATGTGTCCATGAAATCTTCACAATTTATGTTCAGAGACTGCAGTAAAAACAGGCGTAAGAAATTATAAAAGTATTAATTTGGGGAACTAATAAATGTCCATGAAATCTTCACAATTTATGTTCTTCTGCCATGGCTTCAGTCGGTCCCTCTGTTTGGGGTTCCTCACTTCCCAAAACATCTCTCCCTTTCTTTTTATATAAATGTGCCATGGCAATGAAGGTTTGTTTGTTCTCTCGATTTTGATGCAGGATTCTTTGACTGGTCTGGCACACTAAAAACAAGCCGATTAAACAGAGAAACGTAATTCCAAAATTTACTACAGTGGAGCCCCAATAGACTTAATTCAAGTCCTGGGGTTTAATCCATAAAGATTTTCTGCCACCTGATCTAACACCTCAGCTCCAGGCACAATGGATAAGTGAGCTTGAGAGGCTTCAAAAATTTGTTTCTTTAAGTTAGTTATGTCCAGTAATAAATTATCTTCCCTACCCAGAGGGTGTCATTTGACCATTTCCCATGAATGATCAGTCTCATTATAGGAATATGGGGTAATACAGAAATCTGAAGTATTCCAGTTGCACTGCATTTGCATGCGATGTTCCAGACTCACCACCGAATCTCCAAGCCAAATAACATACTGTCTTAAATCATTAATTTGATTTGCCAATTTTTGTTCGATGCCTTGTTGAGAATTCCACGTTTGGGTGGAATTGGCTTGCCAATCATTAACAAAATGAGCCATTTGAATGGATTGGTGTAATGCCATTCCGGCAGTGGTGGCCATTGCAGTGACTGTAATTAGGCCCATGATAACAGCGATTAAAGTGAAAACAAATCTCTTAGATCTTTTTAGAATTTGCTGTAACACTTCATTTAATAAATGTATTGAACGGGATGATTCCCAAGGTCTGGGCAAAGTTACCAGAATCCAGATTCCTTCTCAAGCTCGAACCAACATTACACATTTCCTGGAGTCAAAATGGGAGTTAACACAAGTGTATAAATGACAATTAATGCATTGGGCAGTTTGATTGTTTGTCCAAATTTTGATATTTCCCACTAACAGCATGTAAGGAGGCTTAACACAACTCTGTATGGAAACAGGTTGGATTTAAGTAAAACAGAATATCTGGATCTACGTTGATACTGAGAGAGGGGGACAGTAGAGGGGACAATAGACAGAATAGTTTCCCCTTCCCATACTCGCAGTCCAGACATGGCAACAGCCAATTTCCAAAGTTCTGGGTGTTCTGGGCTCAGAATGGGGAGTATCATACGAGGCCTGGGGTGGGGGGGGAGTAATGCCTTTATCTTCCCATTTTAAGGGAAAGAATGAGCTGAACCTTCTGTGCAACGTAGAATGATGATTCTCATTCTCCCAATAAGAAATAAAATAAGTAGCCTCCAGGCATTCCCTTCCACCAGAGGAGCAATTGTTTTTTAAATAGCCCTTTGGTGCCCAGTCTATTACTAAACCATGTGAGTCATTTTTTAATATTACTGCATGTGAGTTAACACAATCTTCCCAAATTAAAGTTTTAGATAGGCCCTCAAAATTTTTAGGGCATGGTTTTCCTGCAGGTTTATATTAAAAGTATGGGGTATCTCCCATTACTCCCCCTTTCATTTGTTTTAAAGGAGAAAGGGAGAGGTCAGAGACCAAATGTCCCAGTTTATCTGTAGCTGATCTTTCCAGAGGATAAGCAGCCCAGACTTGAGTTTCTAGATGGATACAACCAGGTGCATGTCCGAGACACAGAGGAGGGTATTTATAACCCATGGTAACATTAAATGCAGTGCCTTCTTCATGCAACAGTCATCTGTAGCTCTAGGCATCCACACACTATTGTTAGTGTAGATTTCTGCAGGAGCGTCAATCCAGGTGAGAGGTCGAATAAGTGGAGGAAAAGGCACATAAGCCCAATAACAATAATTATGTGTAGCAGGTAAATCAGTGTAAGAGGAAACTGGTGAGACAGAAAGTATAAGGAGGAGAATCATTAAATAAAACCTATCGTAAGCAAGATTGAGTGTTGAAGGAGAAAGAGAACAGAGGGATGTTATTTTCAGGCTAATAGAAATGGTGAGATTTTTAGGTTTGTAAGGAGAAAGAGAAAGGTAATCAGGAGAAGTGGGATTAGTTAGAAGGGTCTCCATTGCCATCAGGGAGGATTGATCAGACCCATTGTGATTTGGTGTGCCTGCTTCTGAGGAGTTGGCACAGATTTTACCACGTCTGAGGGCAGTCTCTGACATGGACATCTTTTCTCTGTGGTTTTCTTTTGATGATCTCCTGGTGAAACACAAGCATATCCTCTTTCCCACGTTAAATAGAATAAGAGACAATATTTAAAGGTTTGGGAAAATCCTGTAAGGCAGTAATTACAGCAATTAACTCTGCCTTTTGAGCAGAGGTATAAGAGGTAGAGATAAGTTTGTCTGTAGGTCTTAAATAATTAATGTTACCCAAAAGTTTTGGAAGTCATTTAAAGTTTTCAAAGAATTTCTCCTAATTTGAACTTTTTGAGGTTGAATACATCTTTCTCAGGGATGTTCCTTGCTGAGAAAAAGAATTCAGCGATATTTCTCCCATTTGCTTTTGAAAGAAGAGAGGTATGGCTCTGTTCTGCCTGGCTCACCAGTGGTGAGAGTTTAAGGTTATCCCTCTTGTTCCCTGAACATTGCTGTTATCCTGTTCTTTTTTCAAGGTGCCCAGATTTCATATTGTTCAAACACACATGCTCTACAAACAATTTGTGCAGTTAATGCAATCATCACAGGGTCCTGAGGCGACATACGTCCTCCTCAGTTTACGAAGATGATGGGATTAAGAGATTAAAGTAAAGACAGGCATAGGAAATCACAAGGGTATTGATTGGGGAAGTGATAAGTGTCCATGAAATCTTCACAATTTATGTTCAGAGATTGCAGTAAAGACAGGCGTAAGAAATTATAAAAGTATTAATTTGGGGAACTAATAAATGTCCATGAAATCTTCACAATTTGTGTTCTTCTGCCATGGCTTCAGTCGGTCCCTCCGTTTGGGGTTCCTGACTTCCTGCAACATCATAACACATCTACAAGGAGCTTGTATAACATTACCTGGACCAAGTAACTTTTTGAAGCCGTAATCTGGTCTAATTCGGTACTGTGAGAAGCTAGAGGATTGAATAATTCTCATTCCTTCAAATTGAGTAAAGCCACAACTAATTTTGTATCAACAGAAAATTCCCCATCATCTTGAACTGAGTTGTCTAATTTCTGTTCTTGCAGTGTCCTGGTCGTGGGCCCAGTGTCCATGCTTCTTGATTATGTCCCCTGTCCCACAGGGTAATTCTAATACTACGAGGCTTTCCTGCTACTGAGCTCTCTCTCTGCCTGGTTCTTCCTGTAATAATGAATAGTTTCAAGTTCACCTTAATTTCCTACATATAGGATTCCTAGGTTTGATCTTGAGGTTGGCAGGTATCCTGAGTGTGTCCTTCCTGTAATAATGAATAGTTTCAACTTCACCTTAGTTTCCTACATATAGGATTCCTAGGTTTGATCTTGAGGTTGGCAGGCATCCTGAGTGTGTCTATACTTGGTTCCTCCTTTTCCTTATATCCATTTCTCTCCTCAGCTCATTCTAACACACTGGACTTTGTATATAGCTATGGCTCCCTACATCAATGCCCACTTGGAAGCTTTAAAGCATGTTTGACTAATGCTACATGAAGTTAAACTCATTATTTCTACTAAATAAAACCAGACAAGAGCACATTATCCCATCTGTGCTGCTCTCCCTCCATTCCATCCTCGGTGTATTTCTAGAATTTTTTTTTTTTAAATTATAGCAATGGGAATCTACTATGGAATCTTGACTACATACATACAATTTGTATTTTTCTGACGATAATATTTATAGACCCAAGGGCTTGCATGGCCTTTCTGCAAGTGGCACCACATTACTCTTGGCTTTCTGCTCAATAGTGATTTGCCTTTCCTATCTCTAAGCCTTTTTGTGTGTTAATTCCTTTATGTGGAAAGACTCTTCCCCACACTCACCTTTAACTCATGATGATCTAGTAACTTTTTTCAAGATATTAGCCCAAACTGTAAGAACATCTTGCAGAATTGCCTTATCAGGTCCTATTCTTCTATGATTTGCTCTCAAAAGTCAGTATCTGTTTCCTTTCTGACATGTACCAGAATATTATATATGTGTGTGTATGTGTGTGTATACTATATATATGTGTGTATACTATATATGTTTGATTAAAATATTAAACACATATTTAATTAAAATAAAATATAAAATAAATATACATTTAATTTCAGTGCCTGTCATCTGCACTAGACTATGACATCCATTAAGGGTAGGATATTTTCTGTCTTCTTCACGATTGAATCCCCAGTGTCTTGTACACTTTCTGGGACAAAGTTGGCACTCAATAAATACCTGTTGGATAAATAGATGTTACTCAAAAATAACCAAACACATTTAAAACCATTGTATACAATTCTAAAGTATAATTTACAAGAAGGTTAAGTCATGACTCAAACAAATATAAAATGATAGTCTGTCACAGATTATGATGTATTAATTAATGGGAGAACCAGTAAGATGCTAAAATTAGGCTTAAAGGTTAATCTGAAAGACAAAAGTATTATCAGGCAATCAGGGATGCTAAAATAAATGTAATAATAGA
The DNA here is from genome assembly GCF_029281585.2 of Gorilla gorilla gorilla. NCBI lineage: Eukaryota > Metazoa > Chordata > Mammalia > Primates > Hominidae > Gorilla > Gorilla gorilla. Next base: position 88,737,987 of record NC_073242.2, read on the forward strand.
TGAAAGACTGGCGAAAATCCCATAAGGTAATAAAATACAATGTTTGGCATCATTTTTTCTACAGATTGGATAATCATTTATATTGTTTCAGGACTATGCTCATTTTTATTGTTATAGACAGTAATCATTTGTATGATATTGTTTTCTTCAACTAAACTTCTACTCACTATACAGCTACATATTATAGATGAGTCAATGAGAAAGATAATCAAAGGTGTTTACCCTACAGAATCAGCTAATCCCCCAGGGGGGCCCCACCCCTCTGAGAGAACAACCAGTAATCTTCCTTGCCCTTTGACAAGTATTTGACACCTTTTCCTAAAAGGAAAACCAATTTATTCACTTCTGTAAAATTTACTTATTATATTCTCACCCCATCACCAGAAGCCGAGACTACTATTTGAATAAAGCTATTGTTACCCCTGGTAAATCTTAATCTTTAGATCCCCAATCCAAGAAACTGTCTCTTAATCCAACTGCCAAAAGGTATTCGAATCCTTTTGTATTAGGTAAAAATTCAGAGCACCCACATAAAGGATTTTGTTAGAAAATGTCATGTAATTTATCCACTATTTCTCTTATCACATTTGTCTCTTTTTGGGTGGCAAGGCTGACAGTATTCACACAGTCAAATCTACATTTCTCACTTACATAAATGTTTCACTGAGTCTAGTCAACTGATCAAACAAGACATGGTTATATAAATCATTGCAAAAATGTTTTTATGAAAATGAAGGCGAGAAGGGTTAATTCTCCAAAAGTACTATGGCACAATAGAAACAACAATAACAAAAAGAACAATTCAAACCAGAAGGAACACAGCTCCATTTATGCAAATGGGTGGTTGTGTGATGATTAAACAGTGGAAGTAACTCACTGAAGGTTATGCTTTTAAGAAGCAATGGAATTTGAACCCCTGTGCTTGACTCCATGCCCAAGCTCTTAACACTTTACTAACATAAAGAATATTAAAAGGCAGTATGATGTAAGCAGACTTGGAGAGAGAACATTTATGTTCCTATCCTGGTTGTTCCCCAACTTAGCAGGTGGCTTAAGGAAAGTTACTCCAGCACTGTGTGCTTCAGGTTTCTTGTCTTCGGAAGGGCAATGGTAATAACTCGTGACTCACTGTTAGGGCTATGGCGAGGACTAAATACTTGAACACATGTGGGGACCTCAGAGTAGTTATTTAATAAGTATTAGTGTTATACTTATTATTTTTCAACTTTTTATTAATAGCATTTCAAGAATAGTGAAATTCTTCCATAGTAGGAAAGATCAAGAACTGAAAAATCCTTACAAATACTGGAAAAACAATGTTATTTGCATGAGCATTAGTGACAATTAAATGATTTTTTAATGTCTCCCAAACATAAACAAACAAACAAATAAAAACCCACCTTTCCTTATATAGCTGCTTTTACTTTCTTCCTCTGGCTGCTGCTGCTTCATCTCTGAAGTGAAGCCTTTATCAGCAAATCATGTCCAGAAGCTCCGCAGACCAGGAGCTCATTGTGTAGAACCCTAGTTTTATACTCTCTCATCTTAAACCTGAGGACAGAAGTTTCAACAACAATTGCTGGAATAAAATGAACAAATCAACAAACTGAATGTTCAAAACCTGTGTGTTGGCTAGCAGACTTAATAAATGAGTATAGTCACCACTTCATTTCTTAAGTCAATAGGCAAAAATTTGTGATGTATGTTGTCCTCAATGTCCATAGCTTGATTTATGATGATTTTTTTAGGAATAAATTATTAACCCAATGTCTTATTTGGTAATTTGTTTATGTTCTAAAATCATAATGCATATTTATTAATCTACTCTGGCACACAAAGATAATCAGTGTATTCTAAGTCATTATAGAAAGAAAATGCCCTTAGCATATGAAAAGAAAAATTTTAATCAGAGGGTAAGAGAGCAACTGAAATAAAGACAAATACGTGAATTAGATTAATCAGATGCTTTAATTATAGTTTGTAAACAAATATAAGCCTTTTAGTAGGTCTTGTATTTCCATGGACATCAGTATCCTCATCTTAAAGATTAAATTACACGTTGCCTCCAGTTCCTTGAAGTTTAAATAATTTATCATTTTATAAAATACATAAGCTATCCAAAGATTTCCCCCACACAATACACACTCCTTCCTAGTCTTAAGCCTAAGGTAGGAGGTCCACCCTGCCTTTGTCATTTGGGAAGTGGTTCTGGTTCTCATCAGAAGAGATAGTGTGAGAATATCTCGGCAAGTGTGAAGAGGCTTATCTATTGTTGCCCCCAAGAACTCTGTTTTTTTATGTTAACTGGATTGCCCACTTATAAATCCAAACAAGGCTGTGCAGATGTCAGCTCAGCCAATAGCTAACCTCTCCTTTTTGTCCAACTATTAATAGAATGAGAATTGAATCTCATGGGTGAACTGACTTTATGTATATATAGAAAGTATTAAAATAGGGAGCATAAGGCTTATTGCTAATACTTTTTTGAAGCCACCAGAAGCTGGGGCCCATCTCTGTTCATATGTATGAGATTTCTGCAAATAAATCCCTTTTTCAGTTATGAGAAATAAATATCTCCTTGTTTGGCTGGTGGTTGTTACTTTTCCTTTGGCTTTTGACAAGTTTATAAAAGCAGAAACTAACGTCTCCAAGAGAGGTAATTTGTCAAATATTAGGATTCATATCAAGGCAGTCCTGAAATAATAAAAATATATACTATATTCACATATGCAGTCACATAAAAAAGCTAGATTTTAGGCAATTGATGCTGAAAGCATTCACAGTATTTTCACGTGGTGCATGTAGCTACCTTTTCTAAAACAGCCTTCTTTGATGAAGTTGGTGGCGTCTTGCGTTTCTGCTATTACAAAGTCAAATGATTTGCTATTGATTTTGCTTTGAACCTGAAGTAATGATATGGTGCTGGCACACACTATAATGAATGTGGATAGGAGTGTTGCCCCAGGGTTTATTCTCAGAGTAAGCCTTTTTCCCATGTAGCCAATGTGGGTTTTTTTAAATATTAAATAAATTTGAAAAGATTCATGTTATCTTCTTGTTCCCAGTAAGCCCAGTATTTTCAAGGTGCTATCTTAAGATGAGAGAAAACCCTCAGATGTAAGTAATCCTACTGGAAAGATTATATAGGATTTGGTCTAATCCTTATTTTTTTCCCACATTTTTTAGCTTTGACTTTCATCAAACTAAATCAATGAATATGACTAGTATCGAGGATCTTCTTACCTTAATGGACTTTTTAAAACATCAGCTAAAGCTTGTTATATTTCTAATTTAGAATGCTAACTCCCCTTAATGAAAAGTGTTCCTAAATTCTTATCAGATATTTATTTTGAAAAGATTTTTGTAGCTTCAGAAATTTTTTGAGGTAGAAGTGAGAAATATGTTTAATTTATTTGATTGAAATATTATTTAAAATATTTATTTTAAAGCTATATTTTTCTCTCCCTTGGATATATTACAGTTTTTTTTTTAATTTTTGTAAATAAATTCTCCTTTTGCATCTCTGGGTTTAAAGTTTAAGTAGTTTTTGATTTAAGCTGGAAAAATGACTTTTAATTATAATTTAATTTTAGCTAAATTTCATCAAATGTTTACTAGGTACCAGGCTCTTAGGTAAGTAATTCATATAAAAATGTATTTAATTCTTGTGACTCCTCCAGAAGGCAGGTATTCTTTTTCTTTTTTTTCTTTTTGAGACGGAGCCTCGCTCTGTCACCCAGGATGGAGTGCAGTGGCATGATCTCAGCTCACTGCAACCTCTGCCTCCTGGGTTGAAGTGATTCTCCTGCCTCAGCCTCCTGAGTAGTTAGGATTACAGGTGCCCACTACCAATCCCAGGCAATTTTTGTATTTTTAGTAGAGACGGGGTTTCACCATGTTGGCCAGGCTGGTCTCAAACTCCTGACCTCAAGTGATTTGCCTGCCTAGGCCTCCCAAAGTGCTGGAATTACAGGCATGAGTCATTGAGCCTGGCCAAGGGAGGCATTCTTATTATCCCATTACAAAGCAGGGAAACTGAGTCTTCTGGGGCATAACTTCCCTAAGGCTATAGTGCTTAACAAGTGGAGAAGGGGGATTTGAACCAGCTTTTTCTAAACCAGCACATCAGCCAGGAACCTAACATAAAAAGACTAGCACAATCTAACTGGGTACTGTTAGGGAGAGTTTCATAAATCTACCATTTACAAAAGTGGGGCAAGGTATAGGGAAATCACTGGGGATAGTGCCACTCCCTCGGACTAGCAAGAACCAGGACTTTTTTTCATTCAGAGGTTTGAAGGTTCAGTGGAAAGAAGTGATTGCTGGAAACCTGAAGTGCTTACTAGAACCTGGGCCCCTGAGAGGAGCTGCCCTTTGGTCAGAGCCCATCCAACTCTTTTTCTCTGATCTCCTGCCTGTGCTTCCAGTCATATGAATCTAAAAAGTAGCCTAAGAGTCAAGGATATAGTCTGTATTCAGCCTAGGAAAACACAGAGCAGAGGGAGAAGTGGGGAGAGGGTACGTGGAGAAGTAAACTGTGGATATTCAACAAAAGTGTGGTGGTCTCACCAATGCTCCAAGATGTAACAGTCTCTCATTGTCTGAGATAATGCTAGGAGTTCTTTGTCTCACGTCCAAGATGATTAAGGAGCATGGACACAAGGGTGAGTTTTCAGCAAAAGTTTAATAAGCAAAAAAGAAAGCTCTCCACTAGTGGAGAGTGGGCCCAAATGGGTTGCCTACTATGAGGCCAGGGTCTGGGGTTTTTATGGACTGGTAAGGGGAAGGAATGTGCTTAGTTTGAGGGCTGTCTTGGATAAAATGTGATTCAGCTTGGCCCTGGGACCAATCAGGATGTGAAGTGATGATTTACGGGGGCTACACAGCTTGGCCTAAGACCTTGGCCCAGGACCATTCAGGAGCTTAAGTGATGATTCATAGAGGCCAGGCTCACAGTCCAAAAAAAAAAAAAAAAAAAAAAAAGGAAAGTGCCCACTGGAGCCCTCTGTGTTCATGCCCACAAAAGGAGACAAAACATTTTCCTAGGAGCCTGGTGATTATACAAAAGACAAAGACCAAAGACATTTCTATGTCAGGCCTGTTCCCTTATCTGAGTGAGCCAGCAGTTTGTGCATGTTTTTATCTGAGTGGGCTGGAGGTTCTCCTATCTGTGCAGCTGCAGGCATGTCTCTAGGCACAAGCCCCTGTGCTAGTTCCCTTATTGGTGCCTGCAGCTTGATTTTTACTCCAGACTGTTTTTTGTGTTATGTGGGGCTGAGGCACCAGCCCATGGGTCAAGGGCTTTCCAGGGACCCTTCCCTTGCTGTCTACCTAAAGCAAGCTCACTAACTCCTCTCACTAGTCCTTTCGTTGTGCATCTTTGGACGACCTATGTCAAGGTTCTAGGATTGTGAGAAAAAATTCAGATTTCTGAGTCTAGAGGTAATGCCTGGGAGTCTGCATGACAAGAGTCATAGAATTTTATATAAGATTGTATATAACTTCTCAGAGAAGACTTGAAGTAGCAAAAATAACCTTTAGATTTCAAAGGAGCTATTAAGGTATGAGATGTTTAAAAATGCTCAAGCAAGAGAGACCAAGGACTAATGAATGAAACTTACAGGATGATAGGTATCTGTTTAACATAAGGAAGAACTATTTTGTGACCTAAGCTGTCGATCTATGGATGATACTACAAGAGTTGTTTCTGTTATTAGAGGTGTTGAAGCAGTAAATGTTTGATGAGATAATAAATGTAAAATGCTTTGGAAAATGTAAATTTAAATGATGATAATGATGACAACAATGATGAGGAAGACAGCTGAAATAGTTTATTTGCAATGAAAAACTGAACTGTAAAATTTTAAAGATGTTAATAGTGAAGAAAGGGAACAACTATAAATATACTGGCAGGTATCATCCAGGTATCATGCCAAGTGCTTTATGCTGCCTTATCTAATGGGATCTGCAACAACCCTGGAAGATAAATGTAAGTATCCTCAGTCACATCTGAGGAAAGAGAGGTTTGGAATAATTATGTAAAATGTAGTAAGACCCTAAGGATTTTGGTTTCATAACCTAGATTTCTATATCGTATGCTGTATTGCCTTTATATTGGGTAGATTGAATTACTGAATCTCTCACACTTTAGAGCATGGCTTCTATTATTATCTATTCTAGTTCCAAATCAGACATTCTAAGTATTCTACATGTACTGTATGCACTGTTCCCTATTCTATTGAATACAGAACAGGTAGCCACTAGGTTATATCATTGGTTCAGTACTTGGGATGAAACCTAACCAGCAATCTTGCTCAGAGTCAATAAATAAACAGCTACAAGACATCAATTTATTAAGCTGTATAATTCTCCTCCACAGTCTGGAATAGGATGAAGAGGTCTCAGTAAGGGTGTAGATCTTTAGGTTTGATAATACAAAGTTCTAAAGTGTTGAGTGGAGTGTTCAGAAATATCCCCTGAGACATTGGAAGCATTGAGAGCCATTCCTATTGTTAAATTTAGTTGCCGAACAATTCTTGTGTTTTGACCTTCTTATTTCTCTGTAAGAAGTCAAGCCAGCAGTTCCTAGGATGAGTTCAGATTTCTGTGGAATGTGAGAGTTGAAGATTTTTTGCTTTGCTCATTTCAGCATAATCACTGGAGAGTGATTCATTTGTATAATAAGAGAGCAACTTGAGAGGAAAATGGTCACAGCCTTTAAAGGGCAAGCTCATTTTTGTCTTGTGTTAGACTATGTCAGGAATGAAAGGCTTTTAAATTGTGACAACTGCCTGCCTCGTGCAATAGCATTCGTCACCATTATCACCTTCAGACAAGACTTGGGGTACAAATTGAAAGGCAATTGTAAGATATTTCACAAATTGACTTGAATATTGAAGATTCAATTAGACACATTGCTTTGACTTTGTTCACATAGCTGTTGAAATGTGTGCTCCGTGAAAAGATTTCAGCTATTAAGTGCCAGAAAAAAGGAGGGAAAAATCCATGTGATGCTTTAAGCCTCTTCACTCATAGCTTTATCATCCAGCCTGTTTCTTTTATAGAAGAAAATTTTTTACACACAAATAAACATCCTGATTAATGGCTTCAGTGAACAGATTCAGCTTTTTGCAGTTTTCTCTTGATTGGCCATTTCTGGTCTCAGATTCTCTACAATTTTGGAATATCTATCCATCTGTCTATATCAGTTTTGTATATGACTTGTGTTTGTTTGCTTTTTTTTAAAAAAAAAATCTCTCTTCAGAAAAAACTCTAGAAGTGTAGAAACTGTCAATGTCATGTACACTGGATATTTGGAGATTGCCTAGCATAGTATTTGGATATTTCCTAGCATAGTGTTAAGGACTCATGGCTTGTAATTAAAATATTGGTATCAGCCAAAGAGGGTAAAAATGTTGTCAAGATTCAGAATAGAAATACAGAGGTGGTTGGAAAGCTAGATCCTGGAGGCTGAAAAAACAATTCAAACTAGAAATGAGGTCCTCATGTCTCTGGTAGATTTCTTTGGCTAGTTTCCCAGCAGTTTGTACTTCTTCTATTTATCTTCTTCCATGGAGGTCATGACCAGAGCAGAGCTTACTGACAGAGCCATGGCAAAGTTATAGGACAACATGGATTATCTAGAATAGACCTTGATCTTTCCTAAGAAGGAGAATGAGGAGTTTGTCCATACATTGAATCTGACTTTCCTCAGCTTCAAACTGTGAAACCTAGATCCAACCTCAGCTAAATCATAACATCTAATTATTCCCCAGTGCCTTGAAAACCACAACTATCTCTCTCTTAGAGCTCCACACATTCCAATTTTCCAAATTTTATCTACTTTTAAAATATAGCTGGAACATAATCTCTAAAGACTAACTTCTCTAACCTTTAGAGCAGACAAAATCACTGTTTTGTCTAAAGCTAAATTCTTTATTCTCTTATAATAATTACTACCATTTCCTAAATCATTTATATGTTTCACAGGAATGCATTTATCTTTGAATGCATTTCTCTTAGAATCCCCATAAGTCTCAGTGTGGTGCTAGATATATGGTAGTACATAAAAGATACTCTTCCTTGACCTAATCCTTACATATTGGAGGGATCACCTACTAGGATTTTCCAGGAAGAGAGCAAACAGTCTATCTTTCTCTTCTCAGTCTCAGTTCTTCCAGAAGCATTTCTCACTGAAGGAAGAGCATTCCAGGAAGCTTAGCACTAGGCTAAAAGTTTAGAGTTCATATAATTGAGTAACAGCTGACACATGAAAAAAAAAATGCCAAGCTGAGAAAAATTTAAAGAAACAAAAACATTTATTAGATCAAGATGATAAAGGTTGAATGACAGAATCACAGACCATTTTCCTCAAGGCATTGGAAATGAGGTATTTGACCTCTGCCATTTCTGAGACTTGTAGCTGCTCAGAAAATATTTGCTGAATGAATAGTTACATATACAAGGCACTGAGAATATAAGGTACTTAGGAAGATTGATATAAATATTATCTTCAAGTTATTTAGGATAAAAAAACCCTTTTAACCTTTGTGCTATGTATGAATTTTGTTTTGTTTTGTTTCAAATGACAAAGTTTCTGGATCCTTAATGTTCCTGTCAAACTCCTCTACATGGTCTCTAGCTATCTCTGGAAGCTGATATCATTATTGTCACTTTCTACCTTCTCGTAAACTGTATATACAAAAACACTAGAGTCTAGTAAAATTATAGCCTCTTTCCTAAGAGTTCCGTAATGACTTGGGATAGATACAAAATGATTTATACTACTGAGTCTCTGTGGAAACACATCACATCTCATAAGATATTTTTAACATTTTTAAGGAAGAGGCATAGGTTGTGAATCCCAAAGCAGCAACCGGTAGTGATTGGAAGGCAAAGCTATGGGTTTGCAGCAACTGTAAATTGTGTTTTAGGGATCCCAGTGGAGGCAGTAGGAAATGAAGAGGAAAAGTTAGTGTTAAAAATAAAGAGAAAATAAAATAAAAAGGCAGGTGTGATGTGCCCACTTTCAGGCTTGGCACTTTGAAAATGGACAAAAATTATTGCAGATATAAAAAAAGTAAAAAAATCTCTTGGTGAACACCACTGTAAATTTGCAATAAATAAATTCAGTAATAAACATTTAAAATACAACTGTGAAAGGAATTTAAATTATGCCTGCTCAAACTTTGGATGGCCTTCCTGATGGGAAAAAATAATTGGCCTTATTTAGAAGATCAAAAGTAATTCCAAATAAATAATCATCCCACTGAGATTAAAGTCTTTGGAGATTATATTCTGAGATAAATTTAAAAATTCATGATGATGTAACTGATTTTTTAGAATTAATTATATATAAATGTTCTTGTTGCCCATTGATCGTGTTAGTGAGGCTGCATGATTGATTGGGCAAGATGCAAATATAAATGAAGGCTATTACTTTACCTCCGTTATTTAAAATTTTATTTTTTACAATATACCAACTCCATGCTGTTTCCTTTATAAGAACAAAAAATGACCAGGAGGAACCAACAAGCTCAAGTAATTAGAGTTAGAGACTGGAACTTTTGTTATATAAGTTTAATAAGAGTCTTCATTTTATCATTGGCTCATGAAGAAATCCAGTTTGGTGAACTTAATTATCCCCTCTGGTGTTTTTCCATATTCTATGCTAAATATTAGGTCATGATGTTATATCATTGAGTGGAACTTCTAGACCATAAAAAATACTGTAAGCCTTTCAGAATTGCAATTTCCAAAAGGGGAAAAAAAGTTAATAATAGAAGTATCTAACTGAAGATACTTGGTATTAAACTGGGGGTACAAGAAATGAAAGGGTGGGTTCATGAACCTTAAATTTCCCAGTGAACATCATTGTACCTAAGTAAACCCTCCTTTCATGAGCCATTTTGTTGAGACATTAGTTTCCGTCTCTACCTTTGTAATCTCAGTTTCAGGTAACCAATGAAAAAACCAGAAGTTTATATAACTGTTACATCAGTAACCAGGTCTGCAGATAATTATGTATTTAGAAGTATAATAAAATATGTGATTAAGGTATGTGGGCTGTGGGGTGCCACTGACTCAGATTCTTTAAAAACATCAAGGAGAATGAAGTTAATTTATTTCAACAACAGACAAGTTCATAACAGAAAACGAATGCTGCATCTCCCTTCCTTTGATTCCTAATAACAATAAGGAAGAAAGGAAAGATTGCTATTTTGACCTAGCCAGACTTTGAGTTGGCGGGAGACATGAACTAATCACCATCAAAGTTACAGAAAAGAACAAAATGGAGGAAGGAGAAGGAAAGGAGATGGAGAGGATTTGGAGGAAGTTCAGGTGTCACAGGGTGTATTGAAGTTTTGACAAATGGTACTGATAAGGCTTCCATATTTTGTTTATACACGTATTCCCAAGTGAAAACAGGGAACGGGTAGATTAGCTTGAAGATTAAAATGAGAGGTAGTGCTCCCTTTAAGCTATATGTGTGCATAGACATATTCAGCGTGGAGACTCTGCAAGGAGAGAGTCTACAATCATCATTGAAAGTTTGATTCTTTCTGAAGTATTAATCACGACAGGGCCAGGACTAGGATGAGGCAAAGAGGGGCCTGGGATGCAGATTTAAGGAGGTGCTTATTCTCAGGGTTGTACAAGTGCAAGATCAATTCTTGCAGAATCAACACCTGCACAAACTTGAGAATGAATGTCTTATTAAGTATTTTACCAGAATTGTCTCCCTTGCCTCATGATAACTTTAACCTTGAACTGCAGTCAGACTATTTTATTGCTTACTGTCTTTTTGACTTTGGGTAAGTTATATAATTGATCTGATAGATCCAGAAAGATAGCAACTTGGGCTGTCAGTTACCTCCACTCCCTGCGCAAGAGAGCTGACCTGCACATTTTCATGGCTGCCACAGGGCTTCTTTATAAGCCAATGGGCTTCTTTAGCAGCTTACACAGATTGAATGATGCCTCAAAGAAGCCACAATTCTTTTCGTTTTTATCTAAGCTGATATTTAATTTAGGATCAAAATCCTAAAGGAGCAGAGTTAGAGAGTTTTAGGCTTTGGGGTGCTGCCAAAGGCCCAGAAAGCCCCTCTGTGTACTAAGGATATGTGATGAGGTGGTAGATGAGGGAGAAGACAGTGTAGTGTCAGGCTAAGTGCTCTGGTTCTGGAGTAAGCTTGCCGTGATTCAAACCTCATCTCTACCGGTTGGGCAAATAATTTAACCTCCAAGGCTCAATTTCCTTATCTAAAAAACAAGGGCAATAATCTTCACAACAAATTGATATGTATTAAGCGATTAAAAAATTGCATAAAGCGCCTACTCATGACACATAGTTGATTTTTAGTACATATTTATACAATCAAATTTAGTGACCTTTTTCTCCATATAGAATCTAAGTAATTTTGCTAGGTTTATAATAGTATTTACCTTATAAAGTTGTTGTGTAGATTAAAGACAGTAATATATGTAAATCGCCTACCACCTGCCTGCCACATAATAGGCTTTTACTAGCTGTTAGCTATTAGCATTCTTTCTTCTTGGGCAATACTTGGGCAGTCATTTCCACAGTGACTAGCATTACGTGAATGTTTAAAAGGCACCTGTTGATTTAATTTCTACCATTTCCAGTTTTTCTGTAGCTATAATCAAATGGAAGAAACCTTGGCACAGTCTGACCATAGGAGCCATTTTGATGAAATAAGTAATCTCGTGTTGTTCAAAGATTTCCATCATTCTTTTTTTCCCCTCCATGATATTATTTGTTTATTTTTAAAATAAATTTTACTGTGTATATTTAAGGTATACAAATGATGTTATGAAAAACATGTAGTAAAAGGATTACTGTGGTGAATCAAATTAACATATCCATCATCTCACAGTTACCCAGTTTTCCCCCTGTGGTGAGAGCAGCTAAAATCTCCTTTTTTAGCAAAATTCTTGAATACAATACACTATTATTAACTATAGTCCTTTTATCATGCATTATTAGATCTTCAGATTTCCATTATTCTTATTCAAACTCTAAATTTCATAAGGAATAATACTCCTTTCCAAGGACAGATACACAAAATGGCCGGCAGTTCTGTTGCTCTTGCCTTTCCAATGCTTGAAGTCAAATCTTACAAAATACTATAGCAGAAGGAGAGTTCCTCTACATTTTTGCTACTTTTGATTTGGTGGAAAAGACACTTCTAGGTAAGAATCGCAATTGCAATATTTTCAACGAAAATTTTAGAAGTCTTCTCTTCGAGTGCACTGAGTCTGGGGTGGAGTTCTAAAGAGATATAGCAAATGCCCAATTGATGGAACGTGTCTCAGCCTGAGGGGAGATTAGAATATTAGCCTGTGCTCAGTTTTATTTGTCTGCAAACCTAGGAATCGTACTGAGAGATTCCATTAGGCTTCTTCCTTCTTTACTTGTAAGGAATAGCTTAAAATTGCGTTTATAAATTAAATGCAGAATGGGGAAGCATTTCATATTTTATTTGGATACGATTTTGAGGTTTTAATTAAATTTTAATATGTTGCTTTTTATATTATATATGAATATATTTAAATTATAATTATATGATTTATTATTTAAAATAATGTTTCTATAAATATGTGTAGTTCATTGAAATTCATAAAATGAAACATACGCATATGTTCATTCAACATATATTTATGGAGATTCTACTGTTCCAAATGCAATAACAAAATAATTTCTCTCATTTTTCAAATAACTCTCTGAATTGAATGTCTATAAATGATTGTCTTATAGACTTTTGTGTTGATTGACTGCAACACCAGAGGTCTTTTAGTATAATCTTGACGCATTACACTAAGCTCTATTAAAGCAACCCTCATTTCTGTTGATCTGTATTCTCCTTCCATATTCTTTTTGTGGCTTCTAAATATATTCTTTTTCAAAACTTTTAAGTTTAAGAGTACATGTGCAGGTTTTTTATATAGGTAAATATGTGCCATGGGGGTTTGTTGTGCAGATTATTTAATCACTCGTATTAAGCCTAGTACCCATTAGTTATTTTTCCTAATCCTCTGCCTCTTCCCACCCTCCATCCTCTGATAGGCCCCAGTGTGTGCTGTTCCCCTCTATGCGTCCATGTGTTCTTATCATTTAGCTCCCACTTATAAGTGAGAACATGCGGTATTTGGTTTTCTGTTCCTGCATTAGTTCATTAAAGATAATGGCCTCCAGCTCCATATTCTTAAGTTAAACACTTTATTTTGAAATAATTTTGAAATCACATGAAACAATGCAGAAAGATCTTGTGTACCCTTCACCCAGCTTCCCCTGATGGTAACATCTGCAATACTGTAGTACAGTATCACAACCAGGATATTAATGTTTATATGGCCCTGTCAACACAAGGATCTTTTATGTGTTACCACACCTACTTTTCTCCTACCCCCATTCTCTCCTTTGCCTCTTATAACCACTACTCTGTTACCCATTTTTACAATTGTGTCATTTCAAGAATGTTATATCAATGTAGGTAGGTAATCTTTTGGGATTAGCTTTTATTGTTGTTTCATGTCGCATGATTCTGTGCAAGTTTATCTAGGTTGATATGTGCATTGATAGTTCCTTATTTTTATTGCTGAGATTATTTGTGGTCTGGATGTACACAGTTTGTTTAGTCATTCACCTGTTGAAGGATATCTGGGTTATTTCCAGTTTTTTATTTGGTTATTTCCAGTAACTGGAATAAAAATAAATAAATAAATAAATATTTATAATAAATATTTAAATAAAGCTGCTATAAACATTTGTGTACTGGTTTTAGTGAGACATAATTTCTCATTTATTTGATATAAACACCCAGAAGTGCAATTGGTTGGCCTTATTCTAGTTGCATGTTTAGTTTTTTTTAAAGAAGTTGCCAAACGATTTTCAAGAGTGGTTGTACCATTTTACATTCCCATCAGAAATTTATGAGTGATCCAGTTTCTTCACATCCTTGCCATCAGTTGATATTGTCATTATTTTTATTTTAGTCATTTTGATAAATGTGTGGTGGTATCTTACTGTGGTTTTAATTTGAATTTTATAAAGTCTAATGATATTAAAAATCTTTTCATGTATTTATTTGTCATCTATGTATCTTTTTTGGTAAAATATCACTTCATGTTTTTTGTTCATATCCTAATTGCGTTCTTTGATTCTTTACCATTGAGTTTCGAGAGTTCTTTATGTATTTTAGATACTTGTTCTTTGTCAGGTATGTGATTTTGTAGTTTGTGTAGTTTTAACTTGTGCAGCTTGTTTTTTTATCTATTCAACAGGGTATATCACAGGTTTTTAATTTTGATAAAGAAGTCTAATTTATTGAATTTTCTATTCATGGATGGTGCTCATGGTGTCAAGTATAAGAACTCTCTCTTTGCCTAGCTTTTGATCCTGAAGATTTAAGATTTTCTTCTGTTTCTTTTCTTTTTCCAAAAGTTTTATAGTTTTACATTTTACATCAAATTCTATGATCCATTTTTATTTTTTTCATGTGGTCGAGATTCTCTCTTTTACCTGTGGGTATTTAATTACTCTAACACCATTTGTTGAAAAGGGTAACTTTCTTTCATTAAAATACTTTTTCATGCTTGTCAGATATTAGTCAGGCATATTTATGTGGGTCTATTTCTGCTTTTGCATTCTGTTTCATTGATCTATTTGTCTACTGTCTGCTAACACCACATAGTCTTAATTACTGTAACTTTATGATATGTATCAAAATCAGGTAGAACTTTTCCCAATGTATTCTTCTTTTTGGAAATTGTATAGCTATTGTAATGTATTTGCCATTACATATAAATTTTAAAGTAATCTTATATGTACCTAAAAAATCATACTGGGATTTTGAGAGAAATTGCATCAAACCTGTATACAAATTTAGGAAGAACTGACATACTTACCATATTGAATCTTCCAATCAATGAACATAGTATGTCCTTCCTTTTATATAGATCTTTGATTATATAATTTTTGGCATATAAGTCTTGTATACATTTAGTTTAATTTGTATTAGAAATATTATTTTTTGATCAATTGTAAATGGTATTATATTGTTAACTTTGAGGCTTTGAATTTATTGCTAGAATACAGAAATGCACTTTATTTCTTCTATTTCCCTTTCTTGCTGTAGCACTGGCTAGAACCTCCAGGAAATATGCTTGCCCCACTCCCACCGTTTTTTTTTTTTGTTTTTTTTTGTTTTTTTTTTTTTTGGCTTAGGCAGGAAGCACTCAGTCTTTCTCCACTGAGTATAATGTTAGCTATAGGTTGTTTAATGTGCCCATTATTGAGCTGAGGAATTGAGGAAATTTCTTTCTATTCCTTTTTTTGGGGGTTCTATTATAAATGGTTATTTATGCTTTTTATGCATTGATTGATACAATCATATGATTTTTCTTATTTAGAATGATAATATGGTGGATTACATTGATTAATTTTTAAATATTAAGACAGTCTTTCTTTCTAGGAATAAACCCCACTTGGTTATGGTGTATAATTCTTTTTATGTATTGTTAAATCATATTTGTTAATATTTTAAAGAACTTTTGTATCTATATTTATGAATAATATTGGCCTGTAATTTTATTTTTCTGTACTGTGTTTCTCTGATTTTGGTATTGATATGGTTTGGGTTTGTGTCCCTGCCCAAATCTCATGTCGAATTGTAATTCCTAATGTTGGGATGAGGGACCTGGAGAGAGGTGTTTTTTTTTTTTGAGAAATATTTTGAGTTTATATTTTGTGAGAAATTGGTTTATTTATTTTAAGTTGTCAAATTTATGTAGAGTTGTCTGTAGTATTTCTTATCCTTTTAATATCTGTAATTTCTACAGTGATATCCATATTTTATTCCCAATATCAGTAATTTGTGTCTTCTCTCTTCTTTCTTTGTTAGGTTTGATAGAGTTTTCTCAATTTTTAAAATATTTTCAAAGCACTGGCTCTTTGTGTTATTAATTTTGTCATTTTCATGTTTTAATCATGTTTCATGGATTATGGGGGCAGACTTCCTCACTGCTGTTCTTATGATAGTGAGTGAGTTCTCATGAGAACTGGTTGTTTAAAAGTGTGTAGCAACTTCCCCTTTCCTCTCTTTTTCCTCTGGTCATGTAAGACGTGCCTGCTACCCTTCACCTTCTGCCATAATTCTAAGTTTCCTGAGGCTTCCCTAGCCATGCTTCCTGTACAGCCTTCAGAACTGTGAATTAATTAAACTTTTTTTAAAGTGAATTACTCTATGTCAGGTAGTTATTTATAGCAATGTGACAGTGGACTAGTCCCTCCTTAGCTGTGCTTCCTGTATGGCCTGAAGAACTGTGAGCCAATTAAACCTCTTTTCTTTATAAATTACCCAGCCTCAGGTAGTTCTTTATAGGATTGGGAGAACTGACTAATACAAGTATTAAGGTAATGCTAGTTTCAGAAAATGAATTCTTAAGTGTTCTCTCCTTTTCTATTTTATTAGATAAGATTCTGTAGAATTGGCATTAATGCTTTAAATATTTGGTAGAATTCTCCACTGAAACAATTTGGGCCTGGAGATTTCTATTTTGCGAGTCTTCAAATTAGAAATTCTATTTTCTTAACATTTATAGGTCTTTTCAAGTGATTTGTTCCATACTGAGTGAGTTATGGCAGTTTATATTTTTTGAGAAATTGGTTTATTCATTTTAAGTTGTCAAATTTATGTAGAGTTGTCTGTAGTGTTTCTTATTATCCTTTTAGTGTCCGTAATTTCTAGAGTGATGTCCATATTTTATTCCCAATATCGGTAATTTGTATCTTCTCTCTTTTTTCTTTGTTAGGTTTGATAGAGTTTTCTCAATTTTTAAAATATTTTCAAAGCACTGGCTCTTTGTGTTATTAATTTTATCATTTTTGTGTTTTAAATTTTATTGATTTCTGCCCTTATCTTTATTATTTTTTTCTTCTTGCTTGCTTTGGGTTTATTTTTCTCTTCTTTTTTCTAAGTTTTTGAGGTAGAAGTTCAGATTATTGACCTGGGAATTTTCTTCTTTTGTAATGTTTACATTTACTGCTAAACATTTCATTGAATCACTACTTTAGCTGTGTTGCAAAAATTTTGATATATTGTATTTTTATTTTATTGTATTTTTATTCAATTTAATGTATTTTTTGTTATTTCCCTTGGCACATCCTCTTTGACCGATGTGTTTGCTCTGAAGTATTTGGTAACTTTTATCTTTCTGTTATTGAATCCTAGTTTAATTCAATTTTGTCAAATAACACACTCTGTATGATTTCAATTGTTTTAAATTTTTTGAGGTTTGTTTTGTGGTCCAGGATATGATGTACTATGTTATGTATTTCATGCACATTTGAAAATAATGCGTATCTTGCTATGACTGTGTAGATAGTTCTGAATATATGAATTCAATCTTGGTGTATTTAAGTTCTTCTGTATTGTTGGTGATTTTCTGTGTAGTTGTTCTATCAATTTTTGATAGCAGGTCATTGAAGTTTCTCATAATTAGGAATATGTTTATTCCTTATTTCAGTTCTACCAGTTTTTGCTTCACCTATTTGCGTTATTTTGTTGCTACATACACATTTAGGTTGCTATGTCTTCTTGGTAGATTGGCCTTTTTATCCTTTACAATGTTCCTCTTACTCTCTAGTAATTTCTTTGCTCTGAAGTCTATTTAATCTGATATTAATATAGCCACTTTTTCTTTCCTTTGGTGATTTTTGCATGATATATATTTTTTCCATCTTTTTACTTCCAGGATGCCTATACAGTTATATTTAAAGTGTGTTTCTTGTAGAAAGTATAAAATTGGGTTACTTTCTAAATATGCGTTACCAGCCTCTGTATTTTTCTTTGTGTAGTTATGCCATTTACATTTAATGTATTTATTAATATGTTAGGGCTTAAGTCTACCATTTTGTCAAGGCTTTATTTGTTTGCACCTATTGATGCTTCCTGGATGCTGACTTCTTCAGCTTCAATCCTGGTATAAGTCAGACAAAAAGAAAACCCAGGAAACATACCACCGTGTTGTTTCTTGGGTTCTGCAGTCCCTAACTGGTCTTTTTCTTTCCATATTTAGGGTATTGTGTTTGTTTGTATAGTCTGCCCAGATTTTTTGTTATATTTACCAGAAAAAATAGGAAAATGTACATTTATCTCATTTCAGAAGTGAGGTAAGTATGTTAAAAGAGAGGAGACTTCACCAAATACCTCATTTCATTTTTAATTTTTCTAATTTCAGAGAGGTATTCTTACATTAGATTGACATACCCCATCTACTGGCCAATTCTACATGTTAGTTTCTTCTCCTGTCTTTCTACTAAAGTCAACTCCCCAAAACACGTACGTATAAAGACATGCATACACATAAGTCCTTTCCCAATTGCTTAAAATATACTATATATGACAAAGTTCTTAGATTAGGAATCAATTTAAATCAAAAAAGTAATTCCGTCTTAAGTTCTAAACAATTTTACCTTAGTTTCATTTTTATTCCTTTCCTAATAAATATAAACTCATATTTCTTGAGCCAAGCTACATTGTTTTATGTTTGTTTGAATTTGTTAAGTATCTACTACGTGCCACATCCCCCGGAAGCCTCATGAACCCATCCAGAAGATGTTTGTTTATTCATTTAACAAATAGACAGACCCCTATTAAACATTCAAGTAGAGATGTCAAGTGGTCGGTTGCATCTACAAATATATAGTTCAAGTTAGAGTTTAGAATTATAAAATTTAAAGTTATTAAACATAAAATAGTATTTTAATCATGGCTTAACATAAAATTACTGAGGAACTGGAGTTTGTAGAATAATCACAAGGACCCAGAGCTGATTAATACTTAACAAAGCAATAGAGAAACAGAAGTAATTAAGAGACATAGTCTCTGCCCTAATGTTACTTATAATCTGAAAGAGAAGAAGTATAAATCTCGCTATGTTCTTCTAATTAAGAAGTTTTATGTGATAAAAATTTAAATCTAAATATCTTTTTTTATGGCATAAATAGTAAGTTTTGTTTCAAGCATTTGTAAGAGACATGAGAGTGTACACATTGCCCCTATTTTTGAGGCCTCTCTGATTGTTCTATTCTCATTGTCTGTACTATCCTCCTCCTGTCTTCTTCCTAGCTAATTGCTATTCATCTTTATAATCCAGTTTTAACATTATGTCCCCTGAAATGCCTTCACTAATGCCCCCCTCCTATCATCCAGAATCCTAAAATTGTATTTTGTAAGTAAAATAATAGTAATAAAAATGGAATAATAGTCATCATCCATCTTGTCAACCATTCATACTAGATCTTCCTCCCACATGGGTAGCTCTTGAACTAGTCTAGGTGGCTTGTCTTGTAGTGTTATACAACGCCATAAGAAATATGAGCCTATGGTTTTACTTTTTAGTTTATGGGATGCTTTACATCCCTTAATTCGTAGATGCATATACTTAGGAATGGAGAGAGTGTTTTAATTGATCAACATTAGAAAGTTATTGAGTTCTCAGAATCTAGAGCGCTTGATAATTATTATGAAAGGGACTGATTAAGACTGCTCTCAAAGAAGGGAGGTGAAGAAGGCAAGGTATGTCAGGAAAATGAAGCTAAGCAAGGATGCAGACTTGGCTGGCAATGATTTAAACCTTGTCCCATGTAGAGTTCTACATCAACAATTTTATCACCGTGTTAGTTCTGCCTTGAGTTAAGGGGTGTTAGCCTTTTTGCCTCCTATTAAGCAGTTATTGGTAGCCAGCTGGCTCCTATAAGGAATGTAATATCCAGGGAAAGAAGGCTTCCATTTATCCAAGGGCAGCTCTGAAGTACAGGGCATTTGTAGATTGTTGGCAGCTAATACGTGGCATTCAGGGGATGAGGGCACTGGCCCAGTGAAGGATATCTGGGAAGGTACCAAATACAGCTACTATAGAGCATGTCTTGGAGTGATCAGATATTCTTCTTAAGTTCAGTTCATCCATGCATAGCTTCTCTGGGATTCTGATTGATCACAGAAATGTGATCAATATTTTGAGAGGAATATTTTGAGAGGAGAGTCATTAACACAAACCAGACATGCCAGTTTCAACCCTACCACATAGGATTTTGTAGGGTGTATGGACCAAGCTGTAGATCTTCTTGTACTGAAGATTAGACCTAATATGAATTCATTTCTTGCTCTTGGATATAGTCAAAATTAACAGCAGTATTAGTCGATTCTCATGCTGCTATAAAGAACTGCCCAAGACTGAGTAATCTATAAAGAAAATAGTTTTAATTGACTCTCAGATCCACATGGCTGGGGAGGCTTCAGGAAACTTACAATCATGGTGGGAGGGGAAGCAAACATACCCTTCCTCACATGGCAGCAGGGGAGAGAAGTGCTGAGCAAAGGAAGAAAAGTCCCTTATAAAACCATCAGATCTGGCGAGAGCTCACTCACTATCACAAGAATAGCACAGGGGTAACTGCCCCCATGATTCAATTACCTCCTACCAGGTCCCTCCCACAACATGTGGGGATTATGGGAGCTGCAATTCAAGATGAGATTTGGGTGGGGACGCAACCAAACCATATCATGCCACTCCTAATTTTTCCCAAACCTCATGTCCTCACATTTCAAAACACAATCATGCCTTTCCTACAGTCTCCCAGAGTCAGCTCATTCCAGTATTAACCCAGAAGTCTAAGTCCAAAGTCTCATCTGTGACAAGGCAAGTCCCTTTTGCATATGAGCCTGAAAAATCAAAAGCAAGTTAGTTACTTTCTAGACACAATGAGGTACATGATTTGGGTAAATACACCCATTCCAAATGGGAGTAATTGGCCAAAACAAATGGGCTACAGACCCTATGCAAGTCCAAAATCTAAAGGGCAGTCATTAAACCTTGAAGTTTCAAAATGATCCACTTTGACTTTATGTCTCACATCCAGGTCACTCTGATGTAAGAGGTGGGCTCCCACAGCTTTGGGCAGCTTCACTGCTGTGGCTTTGCTGCTTTCACAGGCTGGTGTTGAGTGTCTGTGGCTTTTCCAGGCACACAGTAGATCTACCATTCTGGGGCTGAGAGGAGGGTGGCTCTTTTCTCACAACTCCACTAGGCAGTGCCACAGTGAGCACTCTGTGTGGGGGCAGTGCCACAGTGGGCACTATGTGTGGGGGCTCTGACTCTGCATTTCCCTTCCACACTGCCCTAGCAGAGGCTCTCAATGAGGGCTCAGCTGCTGGAGCAAACTTCTGCCTAGACATCCAGGCATTTCCATACATCCTGTGAAATCTAGGTAGAGGTTCCCAAACCTCAATTCTTTTTTTTTTTTAGTTATTATACTTTAATTTCTGGGGTACATGTGCAGGTTTGTTACACAGGTGTACATGTGCCATGTAGGTTTGCTGCACCCATCAACTCGTCATTTACATTAGGTATTTCTCCTAATGCTATCCCTCCCCCAGCCCCCCAGCCCCCAACAGGCCCCAGTGTGTGATGTTCCCCTCCCTGTGTCCATGTGTTCTCATTGTTCAACTCCCACTTATGAGAACATGAGGTGTTTGGTTTTCTCTTCTTTGGTTGCTTTGCTGAGAATGATGCAAAGTACATAAACTCATTCTTTTTATGGTTGCATAGTATTCCATGGTGTATATGTGCCACATTTTCTTTATCCCGTCTATCACTGTTGGACATTTGTGTTGGTTCCAAGTCTTTGCTACTGTGAACAGTGCTTCAGTAAAAATAAGTGTGCATGTGTCTTTATAGTACAATGATTTATAATCCTTTGGGTATATACCCAGTAATGAGAGTGCTGGGTCAAATGGTATTTCCAGTTCTAGATCCTTGAGGAATTGCCACACTGTCTTCCACAATGGTTGAACTAATTTACACTCCCACCAATAGTGTAAAAGCATTCCTATTTCTCCGCAGCCTCTCCAGCACCTGTTATTTCCTGACTTTTTAATGATTGCCATTCTAACTGGTGTGAGATGGTATCTCATTGTGGTTTTGATTTGCATTTCTCTGATGACCAGTGATGATGAGCATTTTTTCATGTGTCTGTTGGCTGCGTAAATGTCTTCTTTTGAGAAGTGCCTGTTCATATCCTTTGCCCACTTTTTGATGGGGTTGTTTGTTTTTTTCTTGTAAATTTGTTTAAGTTCTTTGTAGATTCTGGATATTAGCCCTTTATCAGATGGATAGATTCCAGAAATTTTCTCCCATTCTGTAGGTTGCCTGTTCACTCTGATAATAGTTTCTTTTGCTGTGCAGAAGCTCTTTAGTTTAATTAGATCCCATTTGTCTGTTTTGGATTTTGATGCCATTGCTTTTGGTGTTTTAGTCATTAAGTCTTTGCCCATGCCTGTGTCCTGAATGGTATTGTCTAGGTTTTCTTCTAGGATTTTTATGGCTTTTGGTCTTACATTTAAGTCTTTAATCCATCTTGAGTTAATTTTTGTATAAGGTGTAAGGAAGGGATACAGTTTCAGCTTTCTGCATATGGCAAGCCAGTTTTCCCAGCACCATTTATTAAATAGGGAATCCTTTCCCCATTTCTTGTTTTTGTCAGGTTTGTCAAAGATCAGATGGTTTTAGATGTGTGGTGTTATTTCTGAGGCCTCTGTTCTGTTCCATTGGTCTATATATCTGTTTTGGTACTAGTACCATGCTGTTTTGACTACTGTAGCCTTGTAGTGTAGTTTGAAGTCAGGTAGCATGATGCCTCCAGCTTTGTTCTTTTTGCTTAGGATTGTCTTGGCTACGTGGGCTCTTTTTGGTTCCATATGAAATTTAAAGTAGTTTTTTCCAGTTCTGTGAAGGAAGTCAGTAGTAGCTTAACGGGTATAGCATTGAATCTATAAATTATTTTGGGCATTATGGCCATTTTTGCGATACTGATTCTTCCTATCTATGAGTATGGAATGTTCTTCCATTTGTTTGTGTCCTCTTTTATTTAGTTGAACAGTGGTTTGTAGTTCTCCTTGAAGGGATCTTTCACATCCCTTGTAAGTTGGATTCCTAGGTATTTTATTCTCATTTTAGCAATTGTGAATGGGAGTTAACTCATGATTTGGCTCTGTTTGTCTGTTATTGGAGTATAGGAATGCTTGTGATTTTTGCACATTGATTTTTTATCCTGAGACTTTGCTGAAATTGCTTATCACCTTAAGGAGATTTTGGGCTGAGATGATGGGGTTTTCTAAATATACAATCATGACATCTCCAAACAGAGACAATTTGACTTCCTCTTTTCCTAATTGAATACCCTTTATTTCTTTCTCCTGCCTGATTGCCCTGGCCAGAACTTCCAATACTATGTTGAATAGGACTGGTGAGAGAGGTTTACTTGACTCACATTTCTGTGTAGCTGAGGAGGCCTCAGGAAACTTACAATCATGGTGGAAGGGGAAGTAAACACATCCTTCTTCACATGGCAGCAGGAGAGAGAAGTGCTGAGGAAAGGGGGAAAAGCCCCTTATAAAACCATCATATCTCATGAAAACTCATTCAATATCATAAAACAGCCTGGGGCTGTTTTATGCCCCCATGATTCAATTACCTCCTGCTGAGTTACTCCCGTGACATGTGGGGATTATGGGAAATACAATTTAAGATGAGATTTGGGTGGAGACACAGACAAATCATATCAATTGTCTTTTCTGTCACCAAATAAACTAATTAGAGCAATATTTTCAAGTGTGGAATATCTCCAGTAACTGAAGAGATCTTCTAATATACTTTTCTTTTAGTGATAGGTGGCTCAAGGTGCAGTAAGATACCCTTTACTTTGGGGAGGATGTCCAAGCATGCACCAGACCAAAAATTTCACCAATATAGTAAGCTGCGGAACCTTTTTAGGTCCTCCCAACCTCTGGAGATTATGTGGCTTACTATGATACCCAATACACATGCTCCTCAGTTGCAGTGGGCATGCTGTCACTAAAAGAGTGTGACAGTGTGCTATTCTGTGGATTGTTTAGATTAGCATGGTTTAATAGAAATATAGTACAGGCTGCATATATAATTAAAATTTTCTGGTAACCATATTATAGAAAAAAAGGTAAATTAATTTTAATAATATATTTTATCTAATTCAGCCTATCCAAAATATTATCATTTTAACATGCTATCAATAGAAAAACTTATAAGGCATAATCAATGTTTTTTTTCCCCTTGCTCTGGATTTGAAGAGTGAATTTTTAATGAGGTTCAATAGTCTCTCTGTCTTTGTTTAGTGTTACTATAAAGAAATACCTGAGGATGAGTAATTTATAGAGAATAGTTTATTTAGCTCATGGTTCTGCATACTGTCCAAGAAGATGGTGCCAGCCTCTGCTTCTGGTAAGGGCATCAGTCTGCTTTCACTCCTGATGGAGGGTGAAAGGAAGCTGGCATGTACAGAGATCACATGCCAAGAAAGGAAGCAAGAGAGAGAATGGGGAGGTGCCAGCCTCTTGATAACAACCAGCTGTCTCAGGAACTAATAGAGGGAGAACTCACTCTCCCCCTCCTCAGTAAGGGCATTAATATGTTCATGAGGAGTCTGCCCCCATGACACAAACACTTCCGATTAGGTGATACCACCAACATTGGGATCAAATTGCAACATGGAGTGTGGTGGGACAAAACATTCAAGCTATGGCATTCCTCTCCCTATCCCCCCCACACAAACTCATGTCATTTTTCCATTGCAAAATACAATCACTCCTTTTCAGTAGTCCTCAAAAGTCCCACAACTTGTTCTAGCAGCAACTCAAAAGTCTACAGTCCCAAATCTCATCTGAGACACAAGGCAATTCTTTCCAGCTATAAGTCTGTAAAAATAAGTTATTTACTTCCAAGATACAATGGTATAACAGACATTAGGTAAGCATTCTCATTCCAAAATGGAGAAATAGTCCAAAAGAAAGGTGTAACATGCCCCCACACAAGTCTGAAACCCAGCAGGGCAGACCTTAAATCTTATAGCTCCAGAATAATCTCCCTTGACTCCATGTCTCACATCCTGAGCACATTAGTGTGAAGGGTGAATTTTCAAGGTCTTGGGCAGCCTTATCCCTATGGCTTTGCTGGACACAGCCCATGTGGCTGCTCTCACAGGTTGGATTTGAATTCCTGTGGCTTTCTCCAGGCTGCAGTTGCATGCTACTGGTGGCTTGATTATTATGGGTCCTCATTGTAGCCCCACCTCAATGGCTCCACTAGATATTGCCCCTGTGGGTATTCTTTATAGTGGCTCAGCTTCTGTGGCAAACTTCTGCCTGGGCATCCAGGCTTTCTGATACATCCTCTAAAATCTAGGTAGAAGTTTCCAAGCCTCTATCCCTCTTCCATTCTGGGCACTTGCAGACTTAACACTGCATGGATGCCAGCAAGGCTTATTGCTTACACCCTCCAGAGCAGTGGCTTGAGTTGTACCTGGAGCTGTTTGAGCTGTGGCTGGAACCAGAGCAGTGAGAATATAGCAAGCAGCATGTTGAGATGGTGCAGAGAAGCAGCATTTTGGCCCTGGCTCCCCAAACCATTCTGTTCTCCTAGGCTTCTGGGCCTATGATAGGTGGGTCAGTCTTGAAGATTTCTGAAATGTCTTCAGGTCCTCGTTGGCATTTTCTTGATGATTAACATTTAATTTCCATTTATTCATGCTAATCTCTCTAGCAAGTTGTTGCTCATCAGCACCCTCAGAGTCCTCTCCTGATAAGGCTCTTTCTTTGTCTGCCACATGGCCAGGCTGTAGATATTCCATATTTTAGTGCTCTGTGTCCTTTTTCATTATAAATCTCACCTTTAGGCCATTCCTTTGCTGCTGTATATGATCATAAACTGATAAAAATAACCATGCCAGTTCTTGAAGTCTTTGCTGCTTACAAATTTCTTCCATCAGATTCCCTAGGTCATCACTCTCAACTTCAGCCTTCCACAAAGCCCTCAGGCATGAATACAATGTAGCCAAGTACTTTGCTAAGGTGTAACAAGGGTGACCTTTGCTTCAATTCCCAATAGGTTTTTTATTTCCATTCAAGACCTTATCAGCTTGTCCTTTACTGTGTATATCTTTTTTCATTTTTTTCTTCTTCTTCTTCTTTTTTTTTTGTTTTGTAGAGACAGGGTCTTACTATGTTGCCCAGGCTGGTCTCAAACTTCTGTCCTTAAGAGATCCTCCTTCCTCAGCCTCCAAAACTGCTAGGATTGCAGGCATAAACCACCAAGTGCAGCCAGTACTGTTTATAGTTCTATCAGCATTTTAGTAACAACCATTTGACCAATATCTAAGAAGTTCCAAACTTTCCCTCATCTTTTCATCTTATTCTGAGCCCTTAAAACTCTTCCAACCCATTACCCATTTCCAAAGACATTTCCACATTTTCAGGCATCTTTATAGTAATTCCCCAGTCCTAAGTATCAATTTCATGTCTTAGTCTGTTTAGCCATAAAGGGATACTTAGGGATGGGTAATTTATAAAGAGAAGAGAGTTATTTTGCTCATGGCTTTGCAGGCTATACAAGAAGCATGGTGCTAGCATCTGCTTCTGGTGAGGGCCTCAGGCTGCTTCCACTTACGATGTAAGGGGAAGGAGAGCCAGCATGTTTAGGGATTACATAGAAAGAAGATGGGGGCGGGTAACAGGCTCTTATAAACAACCAGCTCTCCTGGGAACTAACAGAGTGCATGAGGAGTCTGTTCCCATGACCCAAACACATCCCATTAGGCCCCCACCTCCAACATGGGGATAAAATTGCAATGTGAGTTTTGAGAGGAACAAACATACAAACTATAGCACTGTCTCACTAATTTATTCCTGTGCAGACAAGTCAAATAAAATGCATAAAGATATGTCTAATTCTTCTCTCTTAAGGAAGAAACCTGATAAAAAGTATGGAGAGAAGCCCTACGAACAATCATAGAAATTTTGCCCTGCTCTGGGGCTAATACGTAAGTGAGTAGCATACATATCTCCACTCCTCCAATGGCATCCATGCTTACATGGGCCTAGGATACTAGCTATAATTTAATCACTTTCTATCTTAAGAAAGTACGGTCAAAATCAGGACAGCAAGCGTGCCATCATTACAGGAATAATGCTGAACTTGTTTAACTTATGAGGAAGTAAATTGTTTGCCAACTTTAATACTTTATTTTGTGTCATGACATGTTGATCTTTCCTAAGACCTAAATTTATGGCTGCTGGCATTTAGAGCAGAGCTGTAAAGGACATTAGAAATTATGTATTTTGATCCCCTCATTTTTCAGATGACTTCCCAGGTAAGCCTTGGAAATGTCTGTATTGGCAATTATTTTTATGGTTTTTGGTGGTGGTGGTGGTGGTGTTCAGTAGTTGCCTCTGTTTGCTCAGCATTTATTTTTATGTTTTACAAAAGAATGTGTATTATGTTACGTTATAATTGAAAGCCACCAGGATAAGCAGCCTAAATCCAATTCCTCTTCATTTCAGTAGTCAAATTTCACATTTCATTACGACAGAATTAATTTGATGGCCAAATCTGGTGTGTTACTGCTTTCCAGCTAGATTTGCTTCCAATTTAACATCCTAACTATGCTTGTAAAATAGACTAAAACAATCTTTTCTGACTTGGGAAATACTCTTTATTCTTCATTTCTCTCTGCTCCACTGTAACATTTTAGCTGAGTTTTATGGAACAATCACTTTCCTCATCTAATTACTGCAATTCCCTGGTAGATGGCCTCCCTTGCCCTGCAACAGCAAAATTATCATAAATACACAATTCCACTGCCAGCATCTCATCTTGCACATGCGTCAGTGAGCAGAGCTAGGTTTTCCCCTCTCTAAATTGTGTTCTTGCTAAATTAACAGTTTTCATGTGAACCACTCAAGACTTTTTCCGACATTCCAACAAATACCCAAGAAAGTTAATCTTGCCTCATAGGTACTTTTCAGGCTTAGCTCCTAGTGCTTACACATAACTGTGCATACAGATGAACACTGAGCCAGAAGATGCCTAGTTGAATCCATAGGTACCAAGACTTTTCCTATATGGACTGGTTAAGGATAGCTCTTCAAAGAAGATCATAGCAAAAAATTATAGGTGCAGCAGCACCAACTTCACAGATCAGCTGCAAATCTTCATTTAACAAAAAACTTTACCCAGGTTATGCTAACGAATGAAAACTTGCTTTAGAAATCAACACAGAAAAGAATCTGGTCTACAATCCAGATTTGGTTTCAGAATTGAAGAGGGAGGTGCTGATTCCAGCAAAGACCTGGACTTGAGGAGGCCTTAAAATCAAGCCAAGGCCAAGAATATCCTGAAGAGGAGATTCCAAGCAGAGTAGCCAGACAGTGTCTTACCACTTACACCTTCTTCCAATCACACACTATCATTAAGGTATTTATAAACAACTCTAAGTCTGGGATTAAGTCCAGAAAACAACTTGCTAAAGAATTTGGGAATAGGAAGGGGAACATCACACACCGGTGACTGTTGTGGGGTGGGGGGAGACGGGAGGGATAGCATTAGGAGATATACCTAATGCTAAACGACGAGTTAATGGGTGCAGCACACCAACATGGCACATGTATACATATGTAACAAACCTGCATGTTGTGCACATGTACCCCAAAACTTAAAATATAATAATAATAAAATTAAAAAAAAAAGAATTTGGGAATACATAGTCAAGCGTCCAAATTTCTTTTCAAAATCAAAGATCTAGATTTCATGTCCAGAAAAAAGGGAATGATAAGACCTGAGAACAAAGAAAAAGCCAGGGACAAAATCTCCAAGGTAGATTTGAGGTTTAGAAGCTATGCAAGGTAGCACCAACCTCACTAGCAACTGTCTCATTTCTCTGGAACCAAAACAAGGTGGACCCAAAGACAAGTTCAGAGTACTAGATGTCATTAGCTTAGGCTCTAGATCTTTCTTTCACTCTTCTGGAAATGTACATTTTCTCTGGGACTGCAAGCTGAGCCCTCTGCAGATGGTGAACAGGACAGCAGGATGCAGACAGGTACAAAAGGCACCACATAGTCCAGCTGACATAGCCTGGCTTGAGAGTGCAGCAGACCTTGAGAACAATAAAAATAAACTTAATAATATCAGTTTTTAGTTGTTATAATTATGACTGATTAAGCAAAATTCATCAATAGAAGTTAAAAACATTGAATAAATACTTGACGAGGAAACAAAATTATACATTGTCTCAAAGAATCTCCTCATTGATTACTGATTAATTACAAAAGGAAAATTGGTAATATTGTAGAAACCTGACTGACTTCACCTTAGGTAAAGGACTGAAATTCATGTCACAGTAATGGCACAAACCTACATGAGGTCTCTCCTGATATAATGTACTAAGAAAAACAGAATATCTCTTTTGTAGTATTATTGCCAAAAAAGTACATAAGCTGAATCTAATCATGACAAAACATGAATCAAACCCAAACTGAGTGACAGTCTTTTCAAAGAAACATCCCTGTATTCTTCAACAGGAGTGGAATAATAGAAATGAACAAACAGTAGGACTCAGGAGATATTTAGGAAGTACATCTCCCAAGGACTTTTCTTCTATGTGTAGTATGTGCCACCATTTATGTGCAGGGGAAGAAAGATAACACATTCAGAGGCCTATTTGTGCCTAAAATTTCTTTCCAAAGATGATCAAGAAATTGTTAATATTGGTTATCTTCAGAGAAGGGAGGTAGAGGACTGGGTTGGGAGACAGAAGAGTTTTTCACTGTAATCTTTTTATCCTATTTGAATGTTTAAAAATCATTTCAATGTATTATATATTTAAAGTTTTTTTTTTAACTTCAAAAGGTGATTTTCAAACATAAGGTTAAATGAAAGAAACCAGACACAAAAAGAATGCATATTGTATTATTTCATTTACATAAATTTCAAAAGTAACCAAAACTCATCCATGGTATCAGATACCAGGCTATGGATTATTGTCGCCCTGAGATGGACACACTGGTTGGGAGAAGCACAAGGCAACTGTGGGGGGCTGGTCAATTCAGTTTCTTAGGCTGCTCTGGGTATGTGTACGTGTGCAATTGGAGAATTGGAGAATTCGGCAAACTGTATCCTGGTGACCTATGCAGTGTACTCAATGTGTGTTATACTTCAACTTTTTAAGAGTTTGTGATTTGTTTTAAAAAAAAGAAAAGAGAAAAAACAAAGCCTAACTACATTGCAAAGCCGTTATTTGTCCCTTTCTTTGAAGTAAAGGTAAAGAGCCATTGGCTCTTCCCAGGTAAATGAGTTATTCTTTTCAAAGCAAGAAAACACCAACTTTATAAGGGGAGTGTACAAATTGATCTTCACTTATATTTCCAGTCTAATTTACTGCCACTTCCAAAGATGAATTTTATGTTTCCATTATTTTGCAGACTTGTAGTCCCCTGAATATGTATGCACTTCCATGTACCTGTGCCACTAGGAAATGTCTTCTCACTGCTGAAATGTTGTTCTCTTTACTTGTCTTCTATTCAATTTACATTCGCCCTGAAATTTCAGCTCATTCAACTTGCTTTGTAAAGCCTACCCTGCTTTAACCCCTCACACACTGGTTAAGGCACTTTTCATATTGCATTATAATGCTTGGGTTACATGTCTTACCTCCTTCATGCAATTGGTCATTAGGCTTTGAAGTAAGCAATGTGGGTTCAAGCTGGGCACAGTGGCTCATGCCTGTAAACCCAGCACTTTGGAAGTTCGAGGATCACTTGAGGCCAGGAGTTTGAGACCAGATTGGGCAACATAGCGAGACCTCATCTCTACAAAAAATTTAAAAATTTAGCTTGGTGTGGTGTCACATGCCTATAGTCCTAGCTACTCAGGAGGCTGAGACAGGAGGATAATTTGAGCTTGAGAGTCAAAATTACAATAAGCTATGATCACAATGCTGTACTCCAGCCTGGGTGACAGAGCCGATCCCAACTCAATGAAATAAAATACAGTTGAATTAAATTAAACAGTAAAATAAAGTAAATAAAATGAAAGGGAAATGTGGGTTCAAGCCCAAACTTTACTTCTTAATAATTTTGCATTTGTTGACAAATAACTTAAACATGCAGTTTAAAAGCTTGGGATCCAGCATCAAACAAAATTCAGGATTGACTTCTGGCTCCATTACTAAATTGCTATTTAACTTCTGGCCAGTTTCTAAACCCTGTAATTCTCAGTTCGCTCCTCAGTACAGTAAAATAGTGACCTCATCAGATTGCTGTGAGGATTAAATGAGATGACACGTTCTCTCCGTCACATAGTGAGTACACAGAAAGGTAGCCATGTTATGAAAATGCTGAGTCTCACTTTTCTCATCTCTAATATGGGAACATCAATCTTCTATTCACAAGGCTGTTGTGAACAAAGAAACAACATGTTGCCGGACACTTTATTTGTGCTCAATAAGTTTTATTGAATGAATAAATAATTAATGGTGTATGTAGAGTGTCCGCTGAAATGTAGTGATGATGGCTTGCTTTGTTCTGATAAGAGGTTATTGTGGGAAGAGCTAAAGTTATGGGATTAGAGTCACACATCCCTTGAACAGGCAAGGAATTTCCCTCACTCAGACCTCTAACATTCTGAACATAAAATACTAATGAATGTCATTCACATGTTTTCAAATATGTAGTACCCAGTAAATTCCACATTTTTTAAAATAGGTATTCCTGAAGGCTAACTACTTACTGATTAATTTTGTTAATTGGTCCAATAATTACAACATTCTTTTTTATTTCCTCAGATAAAATCTACTGTTTTAGTGTAATTGTTAGTTAAATATGCTTTTAGATTGCCAGATCAAGTGATGGGAAACAATATTTTGAGTCTCAAATGACTGCTTGAAAATAAACTTTTGTAAACTAACCTGTTTGTATGGAATATATATATGTCTTCTATAGACACACATCATACACACACACACATACAGAGAGAGAGAGAAAATTTTAAAACTTGATGGATTCTTCTAAAAATGAACTTTGCAATGAATTCTTAGAAATTTTCTTTAAAATTACGTCTGCATTAAAAATGAGAAAAAAACTCTGTTAAAAAAGGATGAAAATGTTTTCTATAGAACACTTGTCCATCTGCATCAAAAGCATTTTATTTCCCCAGCTGTTGTTAGTTTATATTGAATGCATATTCAGATGCGCTTCTACATACTCAGTCATCTTTTTTTTTCTTCAATGCACGTTGAGCAATGTTTGAAACAGGATTAGTTTTCAGCTTAACTGAATATGGCATTTTGATAAATTCAAGGAAATGGCTAACTCAAGTATATTCAGAATGCATTATTTACAAAACTGAGCATTTTTTCTGAATCCTTATATATTTGTTTTCTTTCTTTTTGTTCTTTAATACGTATCTTTCATGATAAATGTAAAGAAATTTCGATAAGCTTTGAAAAATGTTGATTTCAAGATATTGGACCTGAACTCAAATTAATGTTTTCATTAGCTTATAATTCTGAGCATCTTCTATATTATTAGCAATTATTTATAAATTAGTTGTGACCTTACAAGATCCTGATCGAGTAGGCATGATTATCTTTTATTTTAAACTAGTTTCTTCAGAAAATTTATTGTGATGAGAAGTAAATATGTAAGTAAATAAATATTGATATTCACAACTTCTTACTTTCCTCTTCCTAATATTTGATCTTTGTTTTCTTGATTACTGGACCTTGTCATATTCACTAAGAGAATGGGTGAAAGGGAGAATTGAGAGGAACCAAGGAAGATTTCATTAATTTCTAATGGAATAGAAACAATATTAATGTAGAACAGAAAGAAAAAGGCCTGAAATGAGAAAGGAGTAAGGGAGGCCTATAAAACGAGGTAAGGTAGAATGGAGGGAATTTTCAAAGATTTTTGGAGGGGAGTGAAGGAGGAAGTAAGGATGGGGGAAGATAGAAAGAGAATTTGGGTTTGGAGAAAACTGTCATCATAACCTTGTAAAGCTCATTGGACACTGTGTTAAGTTTTTATTACTACTGTAACAGATTATCACAAACTTGGCAGTTTAAAATAACACACATTTATTATCATATAGTTTGGAAAATCTAAAATCAGTCTCACTGGGTTAAAGTGAAGGTATAAGCAGGGCTGCATTTCTTCTGGACCTTCTAGGAGACTATACACATCCTTGCCCTTTCTAGCTTTGAGATAGCTTGCATTCCCTGGCTTGTAGTCCCTTACATCTTCAGAGCCAGCGGTGGCTGGTGGAGTCTCACATTGTAATATTCTGACACTGGCTGTTCTGCCTCCCTCCTCTACATTTAAGGCCCTTTGAAGCTACACTGGAGCCACCCATATCCTCCAGAATAGTCTCATTATTTTAAGGCTATCTGATAACAATCTTAATCTCACTTGGAACCTTTATTCTTCTTTGCCATGCCACAGGTCCTGGGAATTAGAATATGGACATCTTGGAGCCACTATTCTGCCTACCACAGACATTAAACCTATATCCTTTATTTTACACAGGACAAAACTGTGCCCTGAAAAATAGAATTTCTTCCCCAAGATAAACATTCTATAATAATAAGCACTGATGCAAAAATATTCTGCCACTTGACTCATTAAAAAGCATGTAGAAATTCAATTTAACTTCAATTATTTTTGTGGCTTTGTTTTCTCCGTAAAGAATATGTATTAGTCTGTTCTCATGCTGCGAATAAAGACATACCTGAGACTGGGTAATTTAGAAAGGAAACAGGATTAATTGACTCACAGCTCTGCAGGGCTGGGGGGGCTTCAGGAAACTTACAATCATGACAGAAGGGGAAGAAAACACATCCTTCTTCACATGGTGGCAGCGAGGAAAAGTGCAGAACAATGGGGGAGAAGACCCTTATAAAACTCTCAGATCTCATGAGAACTAACTCACTATCAAAAGAACAGGATGGGGGAAACCACCCCCATGATTCAGTTATCTCCACCTGGTCCCTCCCGTGACATGGGGATTATGGGAACTACAATTCAAGATGAGATTTGGGTGGGGACACAGCCAAAACTAACAGGATAGTATATGCTTATAATCAATGATAAGTATTTATGTTTTTCATGACTTTTTATTATACATGTCTTTGATTTCCATGCACTTTTTCTGTGGAATTTTTTTTTCTTATAGAGTTATAGTGAGAAACAAGTGATTTACTATAGCTCTCTTGCACCATGGAATACTACAACTGTTAGTTTCCTGTCTTCAATTGAGGACTGCATCTTGAGGACAGGTGTTCTTCTCTTATTGATCTCAATTTACACATTTTATTTTATAGTTCTTGTTAGAATGTGTACAGGTAAGCAGTTAAATACTCTTTAAGTGCATGTATGAATGTAGGACAGAAGGAATGAGATAGCAATAAAATCCCTGGATGACAAGTAAATAGATCTTACTGGTTTCTAGTCCAAGCCTTGCCACCAATGTTTGGTGTTGCCTTTCAAAAATGCATCAGAAATGATGCAGCACAACTGGATCTTTTTCAAGTTTCTTTTTTCCTAGTTCTAAAGTTCTGTGATTTTAAAGGTGTTGGAAACACTTTTTCGATCTCCCACCCAAGGTGGCATATAAATGCCATCTATGGGGATGTGATTTTGATTTTACTGAGCAGCAAGATTATCAAGATCCCATCATCCATGAAAAGCAAAGCTAAGTCAGTCAGTGGGAGGAAGAGAAACCAAAATACCCAGAAAAAAAGAACATGGAAAAAAAAGTAAAGGTAAATTTCAATACCTGCACCTTTTCTTTTCTGCAATGAAGAGTACAATGGCTAATAGTTTGCTAATTTCTCATATTTTTGTTTGCTTGACAAATTGTTTGAAGGTAAGGATAATATCGTACATCCTCCCCATTCCATGGGCTTGGTCTATACACATTTAATTCTGAGTCCTGGCACATACGGAAACTGGGTTAACAAAAGTTGCCCCTGATAATGTGGCTTCAGGTAAGAAAAATTAAAAAAAAAAAACAGACTCCAATACGAAGATATGTTGAAGTATTGTGATAAAGCTTGATTATCTTGGATGTTCCATTTCCAGTACTGAAAACTTTTTCCCACCACAACTTGATATCTGTATATTCACTCAAGAGCCCAAATGCATACACTTGTGGCTCACTGACACATATGAACATGCACAAACACATACACACATACCTCATAGAGTAAAACAAGAGGAAAATGAATGATCATTTCTATTCATAGGCTGAGGGAAAAATGAGGTCAGATTCTGGACAAAAGCGGTAAACATATGCAGTGGTCCCAAGGAACAGACCTATGGATCTCTGTATGTCCAGTTCATCTGCACTTCCAAACCCATTATTCCCATACACTCTTTATAACATTGGCAATCACAACTTGAACCTGAAACAAACACTGTTCTATAACATTGTTTTTGCTACAGTTACTATGAGATTGACTAGCAATGTTTAAAAATAGATCTTGTTGTCGGTCATTTTCATTATCTGGAATGAAGCACTGACTTCACACTCGATTTTTGCAAGCAGATCTGTTCGTTTGTTCATACATTAGTCACCAAAAAATTGATTTGGCAAAGGTCTTATTTTTGTAGATGACTTTTTTTTTTCACTTTTGTATATATGCCTTATTTCACTTTTGTTATTGTCTTCATTTCACCCCATGCAGTGTTAACAAGAAGGGCTTACTGTCTTTATTGTAAAGAAAGTGAGATGTGACTTTTCATTAGCATTAACAGCAATTTAACCTATCACCTATCATATCCTGGTCTATATGCTCAGGACAGAGAGAGCCCAGTTTATCATACCGGGCCTCCAGGCATCTTCCCAAATGTATAAGGAATCAAGGGCTCAGTGGGCCCTAATATTATAAAGATATTTCCCTGCAGGTTTTGAGCTGGAAGGGTTGGTTATGCCTGTGCTGGTGTCCTCAGATTTTCTAGCCACAGGGTCAGAATTAACAATGCCCAGAATTGCCACTTTCTGAGTGTGTCCCAAGTGGCTTGTTTCCCTGACTGTAAATCGCCTATCTTTCTCTTTTGTGTGCAGAGATCTTTGGAAATATTGAGATTCAATGTGTACACTGGAGCTTGAGCTAAAAAACGAGAAATAATGACAAACTGCAAAAAAAAGTCACCATGATTATCTTAACAAAATATCCTCTGGTTTCTTCCAGTGACATCTATATGAGCATAAGTCTACTAGTCTAAATTTGAAACTTTTCTCTAATTATGATGGCTTAGGTTTACAAAGTGACACATGCTTCAAGGTGCTGTGCTCCTTACTGCCTCTCTGCTTTCACTGATGTCCTGTTTTTTTTTGGCCTTTTCTTGTTTTGCCCATCTTTGAAGGCCCAGCTCATGTATGTAGCCTTCTGTCAATTAAATCAAGGCAAGATACTCAATTGCCTGGGTTATCAAGTTGCCCTGTGTTCCTTATTCTGATTCCCCATTCCTTGTCCTATTCAAGCTTGTGTCCTTTTTACTGGTTGTGTGTGCCTCTCATCTTGCTGGAGCTCTTTGAGATCAGGGACTGTGACTCATTCATCTAAACATGGAAGGATGTGATTTTCTGTTTTCTTCCTCAACTTGTTTCCTGCCCACTCTTATTTCTCATGGGAAAAGAGATTTTAGAAGAATGTTAGGTATTCCAGATTTCTATAGAGAATGATTTTTTTCCTTTTCTTATTTTTTAATATTTTTAGGTACATAGTATATATATATATATATATAAAATATATATACACATATTTTAAATACATGTATATATAATACATGTATATATAATACATATACATATACACTATATATTATATATATAATATATATACATATATACTATATACTATACATAGTATATATCTAGTATATATATAGTATATATCTAGTATATATATATAGTATATATCTAGTATATATATAGTATATATATATAGTAAATCGCCTATCATTCTCTTTTGTGTGCAGAGATCTTTGGAAATATTGAGATTCAATGTATACACTGGAGCTTGAGCTAAAAAATGAGAAATAATGACAAACTGCAAAAAAAAGTCACCATAATCATCTTAACAAAATATCCTCCGGTTTCTTCCAGTGACATCTATATGAACATGTCTACTAGTCTAAATTTGAAACTTTTCTCTAATTATGATGGCTACTAGTAGTATATATATATATATATATATATATATACTACTAGTAGTATGTGTATATACACATATACACTATATATATACTATATACTATATATATAGTATATATGTGTATGTACTCATCCCCTCAAGCATTTATCCTTCAAGTTACAAACAATCCAATTACACTCATTAGGTTATTTTAAAAATGTACAGTTTATTGACTGTAGTCACCCTATTGTGCCATCAAATAATAGGTCTTATTCATTCTTTCTATGCCCATTAACCATTCTTATTAACAAAGCAGAGGCTTAAAGATGTTCCTCACTAAAGATTACCTATTGCCATCCAAATTGGAACCAGGGTGAATCCTAACAATCTCAATTATAAATAATAGGTTCGAGGTTAAGTTAGAGTCTTTGAAGAAGTGAAGAGGAGCAGAAACTGAAAGAAGAAAAGGGAACAGGAAATAAGGAGCATTTGGGCCCTATCTATGGTTATGGTTAAAAGGACTGATAGAGTTTGGCTCTGTGTCACCACCCAAATCTAATCTGCAGGTATCGAGGGAGGGACCTGCAATCCCCACGTTTCAAGGGAGGGAAGTGTAATCCCCATGTGTCGAGGGAGGGGAGTGATTGGATCATGGAGGCAGTTTCCCCCATGCTGTTTTTCTGATAGTGAGGGAGTTCTCGTGAGATCTGATGGTTTTAAAAATGGCAGTTTTTTTCCTGCTCTCTCACTTCCCTTCTGCTACCTTGTGAAGAAGGTGCCTGCTTCCCCTTTGCCTTCCACTATGATTGTAATTTTCCTGACACCTCCCCAGCCATGTGGAACTGTGGTCAATTAAACCTCTTTTCTTTATAAATTACTCAGTCTTGGCCAGGCACAGTGGCTCACACCTGTAATCCCAGCACTTTGGGAGGCCAAGGTGGGCAGATCACCTGAGGTCAGGAGTTCAAGACCAGCCTAGCCAACATGGTGAAACCCCATCTCTACTAAAAATATAAAAATTAGCTGGGTGTGGTGGCGGGCACCTGTAATCCCAGCTACTTCAGAAGCTGAGTCAGGAGAATAGCTTGAATCCAGGAGGCAGAGGTTGCAGTGAGCCGAGATCATGCCATTTGCACTCCAGCCTGGGTGACAAGAGCAAAGCTCCATCTCAAATAAATAAATAAATAAATAAATAAATAAATAAAAACTCAGCTCTGATATTTCTTTATAGCAGTGTCAAAATGGACTAATACAAGGACTGAATATAGACTCAGTAGGTAAAATAAAATTATCAGTACCCTCATTTGGGACCTTGTTACATGAGATTATATCCTGTCTGGTTTTAGATTATATCTGTAAACCCTTTGAAAATAGTATGGGACAGAAGAGCAGAGTTTAATAGATAGATATGGATACAGAGCCAGAGAGCCAGAGAGATACATGCTGTAGGCACTTTGTACCTAACAGTTGTGCAATATAAATATTTGACAAATTCAATGGCTTGCAATTCCTGAAAAAAAAAATTACAAACATCATTTCATCCTGAGTTCATCCTCAGTCAAGTGAGCATTACAGAGTGGCTTAGTGTAATCCTCTGCTTGAGATCAGCAGATTCATTAGCTCAGACAGGTGGAAAAGAGTAAATACATGAGCTGCTAGACTGCAGCAAAAGCGTGCTTCTCTTGTTCCTGCTCGGTGGACCCTAGCACACCGGCTCTCTGCTCAGAGTCCCTGTGTTTGAGGGATGGCTTAGTATAGCTCCGTTGCAACATGATGACACTTGCCTAGGATAAAGGAAGATGGAAAGGAAGATGGAGCCACTGAGCTTGCAGTGGGCGGGACATGACAAGTATAGCTTTATTTATTTGGACTGAAAATCACAGCTGGAAAGTGACTTGGAATATGTACCCATATACATCATCGTGGGGTGCAAATCGCCACAAACTTTTAGACAATACTTTGGTCATATTTGTTAAAAGTACAAATGAATAACTTTTCAGCAAGCAGTTCACCTTCTTTAAAGAATATATCCTATAGAATTAATAGCACCACGCAGTTGTGTGCACAAGGATGAGTATATAGCTATTAAAAAGAATGAGTTATTTACATAATGACCTGAATGATGTATGTTATATTGAGCTTAAATGCATATGCCTGAGATACACAAACACACACACACACACACACACACACACACACACACACACACACACATGCTCTCTCTCTCTTATGGACACAAACATATATATTTTATTTATATATATATATAAATTTTTCCATTATCAGAGATTGCAATAACAATATATGTATTTATGCATATTCTTATAAGCATAGAGGAATGTATGGAAGGAACTTTCTAAAACCGGATTAGCTGTAACATCTCTGGCATTTATACATAGATAGTTCTTTCCAGTCCTAGAGAAAAAAAACTGAATCTCAAAGTGGTTATGAACATTTTCCAAAGTAATAAAATGGGAAAGAAGAGGAGATGGAGCTAAAATACAGTCTGAACTACACTGCTTCCTATAAGTTACACTTTTATTGTTATGTGTGTGTATGTGTGTGTGTTGTGTAGATATTTGTGAAATGATAAATTGGCTCATTTTATAGTTTGAAGAAAAGAGGTTGCCCTTAGGGTTGGTAAATCTGGGCCTGGGCCTAAGTCCTTGCTGTGTCCTTTGTCTCTTTGATACGAGCTATTCACTTAACATTTCTTTTTCTTCTTTTCTTTCTTTTTTTTTTGTGTTTTTTTTTTTTTTTTTTGAGATGGAGTCTCATTGTCACCCAGGCTGGAGTGCAGTGGTGTGATCTCAGCTCACTGCAACCTCTGCCTCCCGCGTTCAAGTGATTCTCATGCCTCAGTCTCCCGAGCAGCTGGGACTATAGGTGTGTGCCACCATGCCCGGCTAATTTTTTTGTATTTTTGGTAGAGACGGGGTTTCACCATGTTGGCTAGGCTGATCTCAAACTCCTGACCTCAGGTGATCCCCTGATCTCGGCCTCCCCAAGTGCTGGGATACAGGCGTGAGCCACTGCGACCGTCTTTCACTTAATATTTCTAAGCCATTGTTCCCTCCATTCTGAAAAGGGAATAATAATTCCAGCTCACATCTCCTTACAAAATTGTTGTTAGGTTAAACAAGATAATACAATACATATAAAATATGACTAGGTTATGTGATAGCCCCTTTATGTAACCAGGGGCTATCCATGTTTCTGTTATCATTGTGTATCCAGCACACAACACAGTGCTTAGAATAGAAAAACTGCTTCATAGTACTTTTTTTTAAAAATGTAAAGCTTATTGAAGTATAATTTCCATGTAATAAAATTCACAAAATTTAAATGTAAAGCAAACATGTATACTTCTTTTTTTTTTTTTTTTTTTTTGAGACGGAGTCTTGCTCTGTCACCAGTCTGGAGTGCAGTGGTGCAATCTCGGCTCACTCACTGCAACCTCTGCCTCCTGGGTTCAAGTGATTCCCCTGCCTCAGCCTCTCGAGTGGCTGGGACTACAGGCATGCACCACCATGCCCGGCTAATTTTTTGCATTTTAGTAGACTGGGTTTCACCATGTTGGCTAGGATGGTCTCGATCTCCTGATCTTGTGATCTGCCTGTCTCCGCCTCCCAAAGTGTTGGGATTACAGGCATGAGCTACTGTACCCAGCCACATGTAACATTTTATAACAACCGCTTGATTAAGGTAGAGAACACTACCATCACCCAAGAAAAGTTCATTATGCCTGCCTCACTTGGTAAACACTAATCTGATTTCTATCACTAAAGAATAGTTTGCCATACTCTAGAAATTTATATATTATCTTTTGAAGAACATAAGGTTTTAATTTTGACAAAGTCTAATTTATATATTTTTCATTTATTAACTTTTAATGCTTTAAACATATTAATTTTCGGTGCAATTTTGTGCTAAGAAATAATAGTTTACACCAAGTTAACAAAGATATTGTCCTGCTTTCTTCTGGATGTTTTATAATTTTAGCTTTTACATTTTGGTCTGTGTTATAAGTTTAAATGTTTTGAATCCTGTAACATAAGGGTTGTGTTAATGTGTGTCTATGTGTGTGTGTTTATATGTCTGTTTATACTGGCTGTAGTCCCAGCCAGTCGTTTCAGTACAAGTTTTTGAGGAGACTACTCTTTATTTATTGGATTTCTTTGGCACCTTTGTCAAAAATCAATTGATCCAAAATTAGAAAAATGCATATCAAAACTATGAGATGCCACTTCATACCCACTATGATGGCTATAATAAAAAAAGACAATAACTATGTTTTTGTGGGGAAAATGGACTCTTCATATACTCCTAGTAAGAGTATAAAATGATGCAACTGCTTTGGAAAACAGTTTGGAAGTTCTCAAAATGTCAAGCATTAAGTTACCATTTGACTGAGCAATTACATCCTAGATATAGACCCAAGAGAAATGAAAACATACATCCACAGGGAAATTTATACACGCGTGTTCATAGCATCAATATTCATAATAGCCAAGTGAAAACAATCCAGATGTCCAACAATTAATAAAGGGATAAATAAAATGTGGTACATCCATACAGGAGAATATTATTTGGCCATAAAAAAGGAATGAAGTACTGATACATGCCACAATACAGATGAACCTTGAAAACAGTATGCTAAGTGAAGAAAGCCAGTCACAAAAGAAGACCACATATTGCACCATTCCATTTATATGAAATGTTCAAAATAGACAACTCTGTGCCAACAGAAAGTAGATTAGTGGTTGCTTAGGGTTGGAAGAGGTGTTTAAGGAGAAAGAAGACTGTGGGATTTCTCATTGGGGTGATAAAAATATTCTAAAGTTGATTGTGTTGACTGTTACACAACTTTGTGGATATACTAAAAATAGTTTAATTGTACAATTTAAATAGATAAATTGAAGGATGTGACTTGTTTATATTACTGCAGTAAAGAGTTTATTAAAAAATTAATTGATTATATAATCAATTAATTATAAAACTACAGTATTCAAGACACGATGGTATAAACATAAAGACAGATATATGGATAAATGAAGCAAAATGGTATTTCTGGTTTATCTATTTTGATTTATTTATCCATATCTATCTTTATGTTTATATCACCGTGTCTTGAATACTGTGGTTTTGTGATGACTAACGGAAATAGAGAATGTAAGCACTTCAACTTTGATTTTTCCCCAAAATATTTTTGACTCTATTAGATCTTTTATAATGTGCCACATAGATATTTGAACTCAGTCTGGAAATTTCTACAAAAATGCTTGCTGCGATTTTCAGTGAGATTTCATGTGGGAAGAATGGGCATCTTAATAGTATTGAATCTTTCAATGTGTAAATGACGAACATCTCTTCATTTATGTAGACTTTTTAATATTTCTCTCAGCAATGACTCTTTCCCACTAGTTTTCTGTTTTTAATATAGAGGATTTTAATGTTTTTGGTGAAATTCACTTTTTATTATAATTTTTTTTTGTTTTCCAATCATTTTTTGCTGGAATCTAGAAACATGAATGGTATTTGTATATTTGCTTTATATCCTGCAATCTTTTTACAAGGGGACTTCAAAAAGTTCATGGAAATTATTATGAAAAACCTAAGCATGAATTTCAAATTATTTTTGCACCAAAATAATTCGGACTAACTTATTACAACACATCTGAACAGGATCCAGCTTGAGGCACTAAGAAGGATAAGAAATCAGTTTCAAAAGAGCTCCTATCAGAGCAATATGAATTCTGCTCAAATTGAAGCAAGGACAAACATCAGCTTTATGGTGAATCTTGAAT
Source organism: Gorilla gorilla gorilla (assembly GCF_029281585.2). Taxonomy (NCBI): domain Eukaryota; kingdom Metazoa; phylum Chordata; class Mammalia; order Primates; family Hominidae; genus Gorilla; species Gorilla gorilla. Next base: position 88,780,878 of record NC_073242.2, read on the forward strand.
GGAAGAATGGTGAAACCATTGATGCTCTGCAAAAAAAATTATGGAGACAATGTCCCAAATAAATTAGCAGTCTAGAAATGTATAACTCATTTTAAGAAGGGACAAAATAATGTTGAAGCCAAAGCCCACAGCAGCAGACCATCAACATCAAGTTATGAGAAAAAAATTAATATTGTTTTTGCTCTAGTTAAAGAGGACTGACAGTTAACAGCACTAACTATAGCCAACACCACAGACATGTCTGTTGGCTCAGCTTACACAATTCTGACTGAAAAATTAAAGTTGAGCAAACTGTCCACCTTACAGGTGCCAAAATTGTTGTGACCACATTAGCTGAAGAGCAGAGCTTTCAATTGAAAATATACATAAGCGAGGACAAGATCCTGAAGCATTTCTGAAACCATGCAATGGGTTCTTCTTGCCCGTTGCCTAGACAGAGCTGATTGGTCAAGACAGGGGAATTGAAATAGAGAGTTTAATTCTCCCAGAGCTGGCTGTACGGGAGACTGGATTTGTATTATTACTCAGATCAGTCTCCCAAAAAATTCACAGATTGGCGTTTTTAAGGATAATTTAGTGAGTAGGGGTTTGGAAAGTGAGGAGTACTGATTGGTCAGGCCGAAGATGAAATTGTAGGGAGTCGAAGCTGTCCTCTTGCACTGAGTCAGTTCCTGGGTTGGGGCCACAGATCAGATAAGCCAGTTTATTATTCTATCTGGGTGGTGTCAGCTGGTGCATTGGAACACAGGGGCTGAAAAATATCTCAACCATTGACATAAAATTTTACAACAGTGACTCCTAAGTCATAATTCCTAATCTTGTAACTAATTTGTTAGTCCTGCAAAGGTGGTCTAGGCCCCAGGCAAGAAGGGGTTTTGTTTTGGGAAAGGGCTGTTATCATCTTTGTTTCAATGTTAAACTATAAACTAAGTTCTTCCTAAAGTTAGTTAGATCTATTCCTATGAATGAACAAGGGCAATTTGGAGGTTAGAAGCAAGATGGAGTTGGTTAGGTCAGGTCTCTTTCACTGTCATAATTTCCTCAGTTATAATTTTTGCGAAGACAGTTTCATTTCTTCGAAGATTTGTAACAGCAGATGAAACACAGCTTTACCAGCACAATCTTGAAGACAAAGCACAATCAAAGCAATGGCTTCCAAAAAGTGGAAGTGGCTCAGTCAAACCAAAAGCAGACAGGTTCAGATCAAAGGTGATGGCAACCATTTGGGGGGATGCTCAAGGCATTTTGCTTGTTGACTTTCAGGAGGGCCAAAGAATGATAAAATCTGCTTATTAAGAGAGTGTTTTGAGAAAGTTACCCAAAGCTTTAGCAGAAAAGCGCCCAGGAAAGCTTCACTGGCGCATTCTTCCGCACCACAACAATGTTCCTGTTCACTTCTCTCATCAAATAAGGGTCATTTTGTGAGAGTTTCTGTGAGAAATCATTAGACATACACCTTACAGTCTTGATTTGGCTCCTTCTGACTTCTTTTTCTTCTCAATCTTAAAAAGATCTTTAAAGAGCACCCATTTTTCTTCAGTTGATAACGTAAAAGAGACTCTTTTGACATGGTTAAATTTCCAGGGCCTTCAGTTCTTTAGGGATGAACTAAATGGCTGGTATCATCGCTTATACAAGTGTCTTGGCCTTGATGGAGCTTATGTTAAAAATAAAGTTTATTATTTTTATTTTTATCTTTTAATTTCATTTTTCCATGAACTTCTAGACATCTCCTTGTAGATTCATTTACTAAGTCTAGCAATTTTTTGGTGTGTTCTTTATGATATACTATTCAGACAATTATGTTTTGCTTTCTTTTTTCCAATCTTTATGCATGTCATTCCTTTTTTGTATTATTGCAGTGGATAATACAATACTGAATACAAATTTTAAGAGTGAACATACTTTTCTTGTTTCCAATTTTAGAGAGAAATCATTTGGTCTTTAACCATTATGTATAATGTAGTCTGTAGGATTTTTTTATAGATGCTCTTTAACAAGTTAATAAAATTTTATTCTACTTACAGTTTACCAAGAGGTTTTATTTATTTTTTAAGGAATGGTGTTAGACTTCATCAAATGCTATTCTTTTTCTATTAATATGATCATGTAACTCTCTATTCTATTAGTGTGGTGGCTTATAATAATTGATTTTTGAATACTAAAATAAGCTTGGATGTATGGGATAAACCCTGCCTGGTCATAATATGTGTTCCTTTTTATGTACTCCTAGATTTAATTCTCTAACATACTCTTAAAGATTTTTGCATCTATTTTTATGAGAGATATTGATTGTAAGTTTCTTGGAATTTTTTCTTTGGAGTCAGATTTTAATAGCATGATTACACTGGCCTTGCTCAACAAGCGTGGAAGTGTTCTTGATTTCCTAAAAGTGTTTGTGTATTGGTCTTATTTCTTCCTTGAATGTTTGATAGTCACCATGATGCTGATTAGCAATTTTTTCCAAATTGATTTTCTCTTTTGCTTCCTTCTTTTCTATTCTGTTGATTTCTGCTCTTATCTTGAACATTTCTTGTGTTTTGTTTGCTCTTTAAGCTTCTTAAGCTTCAAGCTTCTTAAATTGGAGAGCAACATATAGTGCTTGATTTCAGCCTTTCACTTTTTCTTAAATATTCACTTAGATTTATAAAATTCCCTCTTGCAATGACTTAAACTGAATTACAAAGGTTTTAGTGTTGTTTTTTCATTAGCATTCAATTCAAAATATTTTCTAATTTCTTTAGTAATTTCTTCTTGGATTCTGGGTTATTTAGATGTATGTTTTTTAATTTCCAAATATTTGAGAGTTGTCTGAATACCTTATTGTTACTGATTTCAAATTCAATTCTGTTGTATTCATAGTATATACTTTGTAAGATTTTAATATCAATTAAAATAAATTTAAAATAAATAAATGAAAATATAAATATTTTAATTTCTTGAAATGTATTGAGACTTTTTTTTGCCTATTTCCCAACATGGTCTAATTTGTTGAACATCCCATCTGTATTTGGTCAGTGAGGTAAGGTTAATTTATACTGTGATTTAGATTATATATATTTTTACTAATTTTTTTTCTACCTGTTCTTACCTTACTGAGAGTGGGATGCTAAAATCCCTGGCTATTCTTCTATATTTGCTTATTTCTCACTCTAGTTCTATCAGTCTGTGCTTCATGCACTGGGTGCTTAGTTATTATAAGCATATGTGTTTTTGATTGATATGTCTTCCCAGTAAATTGTTTCTTTCATCATTATACAATCTTCTCCCTTATCTCTCATAAAACTCCTTATCCCGATATCTCTTTTAATTTGGAGTTAAAATGGTAACATCTATCTTCATATGCTTACTCTATGTACCCTGTATCCTTTAAATCTCTTTATTTTCTTTTATTTTTTTTTCTTAGAAATTCAAACGTATTTATTTTACTTCCTCACTTTAGGTAAAGAAGTTTGAGTTAAGCATAGTTTCAGTTTAAGGCGTGTTATCACCATTAGTTTGTGAAAGTCTCTTCTCTCTATGTATTCCCTAGTAGGCCTATTCCTCCCTCCTTCAACTGGCAGCCATTTTGCTGTTCTTTATTAGTATATCGTTTTTGAGGTAAGTTCTTGAAAAATGTGTATTATTGTCCTGTATGCATATGTATTTTTAATTTACATGAATGAAACTATACCTCTTTTTTCTTATTTTCTTCACTGTGTTGTTTTTAAGATATATCTATATTTCTGTATGTACATATAGTCCATTACTTATTGCAGCGTGGTGTCCTGTGACACGTATCTACCACAATTTACCTCTTCACTCCATTCACACCATAAATTGTACATTGCTTCATGCCATACACACCATACATCTTCACTCTTCAGTAACAGACCCCTACAATTGCCTTCAAATTATCACTATTCCACACATAACACTATAAACAACCTCATAGTGCTGTTTTTAGAACAGTGGTTCCCACCCCAGGGCCACAAACCAATACTGGTCTGTGGCCTGTTAGAAACTGGGCTGCACGGCAGGAGATGAGCAGTGGGCAAGTCAGCCAAGTCCTCCCATTACTGTCTGAGCTCCGCCTCCTGTCAGATCAGCGGTGGCATTAGAGTCTAATAGGAGCATGAACCCTATTATGAACTGCGCACGTGAGGGATCTAGTTTGCCCACTCCTTATGAGACTAATGCCTGATGATCTGTCACTATCTCTCATCACCTCCAGATGGGACCATCTAGTTACAGGAAAACAAGCTCACCAATTCTACATTATGTTGAGTTGTATAATTATTTCATTATATATTACAGGGTAATAACAATAGAAATAAAGTGTACAATACATGTAATGCACTTGAGTCATCTTGAAACCATCCCTCCACAACCTGGTGTATGGAAAATTTGTCTTCCACAAAACCAGTGCCTGGTGCCAAAAGGCTGGAGACTGCTGTTTTAGAATATGTGTAAGACTTTCTTGAGATAAATAGTTACGAATGTAATCGTTGAGCCAAGGAGTTTCACTATACTTGATTTGATCAAGTATTGTTATATTAGCTTCAGAATAACTCTATCAATCCTTACATCCTTCAATAGGGTATGAGGATTAACATAGCCCCACATCTTTGCCAATTCTTTTTTTTTTTTCTTTACAAACTGTTTACTGTTTTTATTTTGCTATTATGGTAATAGACAGAAAATTATATAAAACAATATTTTGAGGGAATTTTCTCCTGGTTGGTTTTATTTTTATTTTTTATTTTTTTTATTTTTTATTTATTTTTTATTTTATTTTATTATTATTATACTTTAAGTTTTAGGGTACATGTGCACAACGTGCAGGTTTGTTACATATATATACATGTGCCATGTTGGTATGCTGCACCCATTAACTCGTCATTTAGCATTAGGTATATCTCCTAATGCTATCCCTCCCCCCTCCCCCCACCCCACAACAGTCCCCGGTGTGTGATATTCCCCTTCCTGTGTCCATGTGTTCTCTTTGTTCAATTCCCACCTATGAGTGAGAACATGCGGCGTTTGGTTTTTTGTCCTTGCAATAGTTTGCTGAGAATGATGGTTTCCAGCTTCATCCATGTCCCTATAAAGGACATGAACTCATCATTTTTTATGGCTGCATAGTAATTCTTGACATTATCCTACTTTTAAATTTTTGCTGATTGAATAAATTTTTTTACGAATGTTATTGCATTCTTATTTAAATTTATATTTATTTGATGACTAATACATTTGAGCATCTCTACATACACATTTTAGTCTCTTGGGTTTTTATATCTGTAAATTTACTTTTTCTATCATTTGCCCATTGTTCCATTGATGTTGACTCGCTCAAGTTCTTTGTATATCCTAGATAATCATCCTTTGTTGGTTTTAGATATTTCAAGTATCACTTCCAAATCTGTCTTTTGTCTCTTAGCTTTGTCCATAGTGTTCTTTGTTGAACAGAAATCATTAATTTAATTTTATATCAGATTCACTGAGATTTTATTCACATACAGCAAAATGCACTAGAGATATGTGGTTCTATGACTTTGGACACTTGTATACAGGCATGTATTAATCAAGTTGTAAAACAGTTCTGTCATCACAAAACTTTCTCTCAGGAATCTTTGTTGACAATCTTCTTCCCGTCTCCAGCTCTGGCAATCAAAAGTCTAATTTCTGTACCAGCAGTTTTGCAGTGACCAAACTGTTGTATTAACAGAATTTTAGAATAACATGTTCTGAGGATTATCCACATTACTAAATGTATCATCACTTTTTTACTTTTATTTCTGAATAGCATTTCATTGTTCAGATATATCACAGTTTGTTTGTTCGCCAATTGATGAACATTTTAAAGGTCTGTTTAAAGGCTAAAGCCGGCCGGGTGCGATGGTTCACACCTGTAATCCCAGCACTTTGGGAGGCTGAGGTGGGCGGATCACGAAGTCAAGAGATGGAGCCCATCCTGGCCAACATGGTGAAATCCCGTCTCTACTAAAAATACGAAAATAATTAGCTGGGCATGGTGACGTGCGTCTGTAATCCCAGCCACTCGGGAGGCTGAGGCAAAAGAATCGCTTAAACCCGGGAGGCGGAGGTTGCAGTGAGCTGAGATCGCATCACTGCACTCCAGCACTCCAGCCTGGGTGACAGAGCAAGACTCCGTCTCCAAAAAAAAAAAAAAAAAGTTAAACCCATACTTTACCCGGGCACGGTGGCTCATTCCTGTAATCCCAACACTTTGGGAGGCTGAGTTGGGTGCATCATTTGAGGTGAGGAGCTCAAGACCAGCCTGGCCAATATGGTGAAATCCCATCTCTATTAAAAATACAAAAATTAGCCGGGCTTAATGGTGAGCACCTGTAGTCCCAGCCACTCGGGAGGCTAGAACAGGAGAATTGCTTGAACCCAGGAAATGGAGTTTGCCCTGAGCCGAGATCGCGCCACTGCACTCTAGCCTGGGCAAAAAAGCCAGAATCCATCTCAAAAAAAAAAAAAAAAAAAAAAAAGTCCATACGTTAATTTTTATATGCCTCACATCTGGCCCTTTCTCACTTCCTAACTCACTCTCTTTCCCCACCCCCAGCCCTGCTCATTTCCTACTTTCCTTACCACTTATTGTTTCTTGCTTCTCACTCATATACTCCACACTGCAAAGTAATGATGCTACCACTCTGTAGTTGTATGTGTGACCTCCAGTCCTTCGTGCAATTGTCATCACACCCTTTACTTCTAAATATTATAAATTATATTTTTGCTTTAAATAGTTGGTTGTATTTTAAGTAAATTATAAGTTGACAAATATTTTTAGAAATATTTATATATTTTAAAAATGATTTCTGGTGCACCTTATTCCTTCCTGTAGATTCAATTTTCCATCTTTCTCTTTTGCTTGGGTATCATTTATCTTTTGCCTGAAGACATCCTTTAACATTTCTTACAGTGCATATCTATTGGTGACAAAGCATCTATACTTTTATTTATCTTAAATTATCTGTATTTCACCCTAATGTTTGAAAAAAATATTTTTTAGATATAGAATTGTGTCGAAAGTTTAAAACATTATTTTTATCACTACAAAGATATTATTTCATTATCTTCTTTTATCAATTGTTTCTCATAAGAAAGTCTGTATTCATTCCATTCCTGTTCCTATACACATGATATATCTGAGATTTTTGTGGTGCGGTAGGAGGTTAGTGGTTCTTGCTGCCTTGAAGAATTTCCCTTTATCTTTGGTTTTCAGGAGTTTCACTATTATATGCTTAGGTGTGGTTCTCTCTTTATCCTGCTTGGATTTTGCTAAAGATTCTTGAACCAGTAAGTCAGGCTTTTTGTTTATTTGTTTGTTTAATTTTTCATCAACATGTTGAAGACTTTGAACATTATTTTTTCATTTATTTTCTACTCCAGTTTTTTTCTTCTTTTATTTCAGTGACGATTCATATTATCTCACAGTTCTCTGAGGCTCTGTTAATTTTTCTCCCAAATTTTTACTGCTATTTTCCAAATTGGATAAGTTCTATTAATTTGTCCTTAGAATTACTGACTTTTTCTTCATTTCCCAATCTGATCTTAAGTTCCTGCAGTGAATTTTTCATTTTAGTTGTTTTGCTTTAGGTTTTCCAAATTTCCATTTGCTTCTTTTCACTATAATTTTCTTTTTCTTTTCTGATGAGTTGCCCTCTGTTTGTTAACACCATATTTTCCTTTAATTCTTGAATATATTTATAATAATGCTTTATATTCTGTCTTCTAATTCCACCATGGACCATCAGGTTCAATTTCTGTTGACTTTTTTCTTTATCATGAATCACAGATTTTTGATTTTTGTTTTTCATTTATTTATATTTTTATTTTTTTTCATTTTGGAAAGTTTAGATTTTTGTATTTTTCCCCTGGAGAATGTTGACTCTTTTTTTTTAGCAGTCAGTTCAATTACTATCTGATCATCTTAAACTTATATAGGCTTGGCTTCATACTTTGTAGGTGGGAATTTGTGTACAGTGTTTCTCAAATGATTTAATACTGTTGAGGCTCAATTTCCTAGAAGATTGTTCTAGGACTTGTTTTATGCTTTGTAAAAATGAGTCTAGGATAGGTTTTATTCTAGGGCATGACAGAAAGGTCTAGTCATGACCTTTCTGTGATCTCTGCTGAGTGGCAGGTATTTTAATAGGGTATGAAGAAGATCTCTTTAGTCTGACAGGGCCTGAATTATAAAGTCTTCCAGCTGGCTCTTCTGTGTAACTGATTATTCTCCAATATTTTTGATCTCCTATTAACCTCACAGCAGCTGAGACTGGGCAAGCCTTGTGATCTTGACCTGCCTATGTGCATCTCCGTCCTCTGCCAGGGACTTGTGTGAGACCTCCTTGTAGACTCCTGGGCCTTCCTCTCTGCAAAAGTTCCTCCTTTCCCATTCCCTTTTCATCAGATTTTCATTTGGTACCCATGAGTTCCCCTCAAATCTAATCTCAGAAGTACTGCTATATCCTTCTTGGAATTGTTTCTGTGCTGCTTTAGGAAATTGTTCCTTGTTAGAGAGCTGGGGGATTGTGGTGATTGCCTCAAGAGTTTCCTTCTGTTTGAGATTTCATGCTTGCATTTCCTACTTAAGAACTATTGTCTCATAAATTTTATCCAACTTTAGTGTTGTTTAATTGAGAGGTTTAGTTTGATGCCAGTTTAATTATGGCCAGAAACAGAAGTCTCTGCTGCATAAACCTTTATTGAAAGGATAAATAAATCAGTGAAAGAAGTAGATACTTCTATTTGTATGACTCACCAGATAATGATGACTTTCTAGATATACAATGCCCTCACCCTCTCCAGCTGACATAATCACCTGAACTTACCTATTCTTGGGCAAGGAGTAGGCAATTTGATTCTAGAAAGAGATATACCGCTTACTTCACTTAAATTATGACTCTAGTAAGACTCTTCTGTCAAATGTGGTGTGCAAAGCTCTTATACTTACTTTACAAGTGAAGATTACTTGATCCTAAATATAAGTTTATAGATGAGACCACAGAACTCAATATGGACCCTGAGGCTGTGTAAAATCTCCACTCTTATCTTGCTGGTGTCACTCTGATCTCATCCCTCTTGTTTAGAACTTTAAGTTGTACCAACTCACCAGTACACTGTGTGATCATCTACCCATTAGATGACACAGGCCCTTCCATGCCCCCCAATAGCCACTACCATTCCTTACTTCTATTTCAGACTTTCCTCCTTTTCTGCTTCTTTCTAGTTTTCACTCTTCTAAATATTTAGCTTGATTCCCATTTCCAGCCTTTTTTTTTTTTTTTTTTTTTTTGCAGTTTTGACCAGGGTTGAACATAAATTAAATCCTTACTGTTAAGGACATTCATGGCTAAAAGGCTAAAAATTAGGGAAATCCTCTTCTTCTTGCTGTCCCTAAATTAATACATACATTCTTTTAATATGGCAGTAAAAAAGAATCAGAAATTTTCAATAGACATCAGCCAGAAGTTTTTCTTAACTATGCCCTTTTCTTTGTTACTTGAAATAATATTAAGCAATGATTTCAAAAACCCTTCTTTGTTTTCAAAGCCCTCTTCTGTTACAATTTATCTTCTTACGTTGTTTTAGGAGTAGGAACAAGGAAGATTCCCACCTCTTTTGTCTCCATCAACCACAGTCCAGCTCCATGAACATGACCTGCTTTCCTAGCAGTTAAGGTTACCTATATCCCTTTTGAAATCCACAATGATTGATGGTTATCCAGCTTTTACTTTCTTAATTTGGAAGTTCTTTTAATAGAGATATTACATATAACCAAGCAATAAATGTTTTTATAATGTTGAGAAAGAGATATTAAATGTTACTTAACATTAACACCATTTGCTCTTGCCTTGCTATAATCTATGTTGATTATTTCCAGGGAGTGGGATGGCTCAAGCCTTTCTTCAGGAGTGGGACTAGAGTGAGGCAAGTGAGATACCTAGGGCACAACGTTTATGGAGGCTTTCACTCTCAGAATCATTTAATCACCAATTTTCACCTGGTAACAGTTGATCAAGCCAAGGCCATCTTTTACAATGTGGTGAAAACTTGTCATATAGCAAATAATTCAGTACCTCCACTAACCACCACACTTAATTTAGCACAATTATATCAATCTGTTTTGATTGTCTCACAAACTCAGATCTTCCTGCCATCTACCAGCTGGCCAGTACTTTCCTTTCTTCCTTTCTTTTTCCTCCTCTCTTCAATTCTTCCTTTATCTGTTGTCTTTAAAATATCAATTCAGACTCAGTTTTTTTTTTTGTTTTTTTTTTTTTATTATTATTATACTTTAAGTTTTAGGGTACATGTGCACAATGTGCAAGTTAGTTACATATGTATACATGTGCCATGCTGGTGTGCTGCACCCACTAACTCGTCATCTAGCATTAGATATATCTCCCAATGCTATCCCTCCCCACTCCCCCCACCCCACAACAGTCCCCAGAGTGTGATGTTCCCCTTCCTGTGTCCATGTGTTCTCGTTGTTCAATTCCCACCTATGAGTGAGAATATGTGGTGTTTGGTTTTTTGTCCTTGTGATAGTTTACTGAGAAGGATGATTTCCAATTTCATCCATGTCCCTACAAAGGACATGAACTCATCATTTTTTATGGCTGCATAGTATTCCATGGTGTATATGTGCCACATTTTCTTAATCCAGTCTATCATTGTTGGACATTTGGGTTGGTTCCAAGTCTTTGCTATTTTGAATAATGCCACAATAAACATACGTGTGCATGTGTCTTTATAGCAGCATGATTTATAGTCCTTTGGGTATATACCCAGTAATGGGATGGCTGGGTCAAATGGTATTTCTAGTTCTAGATCCCTGAGGAATCGCCACACTGACTTCCACAATGGTTGAACTAGTTTACAGTCCCACCAACAGTGTAAAAGCATTCCTATTTCTCCACATCCTCTCCAGCACCTGTTGTTTCCTGACTTTTTAATGATTGCCATTCTAACTGGTGTGAGATGGTATCTCATTGTGGTTTTGATTTGTATTTCTCTGATGGCCAGTGATGATGAGCATTTTTTCATGTGTTTTTTGGCTGCATAAATGTCTTCTTTTGAGAAGTGTCTGTTCATGTCCTTCGCCCACTTTTTGATGGGGTTGTTTGTTTTTTTCTTGTAAATTTGTTGGAGTTCATTGTAGATTCTGGATATTAGCCCTTTGTCAGATGAGTAGGTTGCGAAAATTTTCTCCCATTTTGTAGGTTGCCTGTTCACTCTGATGGTAGTTTCTTTTGCTGTGCAGAAGCTCTTTAGTTGAATTAGATCCCATTTGTCAATTTTGGCTTTTGTTGCCATTGCTTTTGGTGTTTTAGACATGAAGTCCTTGCCCATGCCTATGTCCTGAATGGTAATGGCTAGGTTTTCTTCTAGGGTTTTTATGGTTTTAGGTCTAACGTTTAAGTCTTTAATCCATCTTGAATTAATTTTTGTATAAGGTGTAAGGAAGGGATCCAGTTTCAGCTTTCTACATATGGGTAGCCAGTTTTCCCAGCACCATTTATTAAATAGGGAATCCTTTCCCCATTGCTTGTTTTTCTCAGGTTTGTCAAACAGACTCACTTTTACGACAGGCACTCTTGTAGGTACTGGGAATGCAATGGTGAAAAAGATTAATGTCTCTGTTCCCATGGAAATTGGTTTTTGGGAGAGAGGAATTAAACACATAAAAACTTTGATTTTAATAATTTCTATAAAAAATAGGACAATATTATTATATTTATTTGATATATTTAATAGATGAAATTTCACAGATATTTTAATCTGTGTGGTCAATGAAGACCTCTCTGAAAAGGTGACATTAGATGATACTGAATAACTAAAAGTTGTCCTAATGATAATCATTAGGGAAAAGATTTCACAAAGATAAAACAGTAAGAACACATACCATAAGGCAGGAACAAGTTTTGCAGGTTCAACAGAAGGCACAAAATTCTTGTTTTCTGAAAGTGAGGTGAATGAGCACAAGACTATTAGGATACGTGGATAGTAGGTACCAATCATGTAGGGTGCATGCCCAGGCAACGCTCTCCCTGCTCCCCTATTGGTTTAGAATTTTACATATGATATTGAAATTATTTTTAGATCTCCCATACCTCTGACACTGGATGGGAGATTAGAGAGGCAGAAAAGATGAGCCAAGTTGAACATCTCAATGATATTGCTTCTCCTATTGTGTGGTTATAGGACTGATTAATAAGAAACTTGCCCTGGATATATCAGCTAACGAGTCTGTATATATCTAGAAAACCTGGACATAAAGTTTAAATGCCAATATGTTTAGGTGTCAAATGAATTTGATAGTAGCATTTGGGAAAATAACTTGTAGTCCAGGGAAGCCAAAGAAAGCCTTGTGATTTGAGGTGTATCCTTCAAAGCTAATCAGACTTCTAAGCTGAATAAACATATGATCTCATTTCTCATATAACTTTCTGCAACTTACTGGAAAATTCCAAGAGTCAGAGAGTTTATCTGTAAAATAGGAATATGACACCTGTCAGTCTCAGTTTGAGCAGAGTGGAAATATAAAGGATTTAATTTAGAAAATAAAATACTCGCAAAACCTTTAGAAGAGCTGAAGGAAAAGACTTCATGTTGAGCTTCCAGGAATGATGACTGCCTGATAAACACTACATATTAGCTACCGCTGCAGTAATAAAGAAAGTGGTAATTTGGAAATTGCTATCTGTATTAGTTTTCTACTGTTGCCTAGCAAATTACCACACCTGTAGTGACTTAAAAAGTAACATAATAATTATCTCATGACTTCCATGGGGTAGGAGTTCTGGGTAATCACAGCTGGGGCCTCTTCTCAAGGTCTCATATGTATGCAATCAGAGTGTCTCATCCAAGGCTCTGGGTCCTCTTCCAGGCTCAAGTGGTTGCTCGGGGTGGAGATTGTAGGACCAGTTTAGAATTTTGCTCACCATACTGCCTATCTGTTGGATTCAGTACTACACTGCTTCAGCCACAATTCCCTCAAGCAAAATACATTTCCTGTGCCCTATATGCTCACATTCATGTTACTGAATGGATGATTTATTCCACCCTTGCTCACCCACTATGGTATTGGTAACAGAAGCATTACACAGCTTTTAAATATACCTGCCAGCAGAAACAGGAGATATGAAGCTTTTGCTTCCTCTTAAATATCATGCAGATGTCCAGGTGCAGTGGCTCACGCCTGTAATCTCAGCACTTTGGGAGGCCGAGGCTGGTGGATCATGAGGTCAGCAGATCGAGACCATCCTGGCTAACATGGTGAAACCCCGTCTCTACTAAAAAAAAAAAAAAAAAGTACAAAAAAATTAGCCGGGCGTGGTGGCGGGTGCCTGTAGTCCCAGCTACTCAGGAGGCTGAGGCAGAATGGCATGAACCCGGGAGGCGGAGCTTTCAGTGAGCTGAGATGGAGCCACTGCACTCCAGCCTGGGCAGCAGAGTGAGAATCCATCTCAAAAAAAAAAAAAAAAAGAAAAAGAAAAATCATGCAGATGTATTGTTTTGAAGGACTTTAGAAGATATCCAAAGTAGTAAGGGACTCTAGGAAATTGAGAATTTAACTTTCCATCTTTCTGTATACAGTAAGGAATAGTATAAGGATGATGGAATAAAATTGATCCAGCCAGTTTACAATCTTTACCCAACTTTCACAGGGCTATTGGGAATAGTATATGAATAACCCAGGAATTAGTGTCCAGTGCCTTGGCCAGCAGTGTGCAATGAGTAAATGTTGGGTCACTTCTCATTTCATAAGACTAGACTTAAGATGACACATCAAAGACAGGTAGAAATCATAATTCTACTTCTGTTAAGTAAACTTCATTGAATGCTTACTTTGTGGATGGCATTTTTCCTGTATTTAATATCCATTAGCTCATTTGATTCTCACAATAAATCTACAAATTAGGTACTATTCTTCATGAGGCATGAAGAGCTTAAGCAATTTGCTCAAGTTCACATATTGGAGTCAAGATATGAGCTGAGGCAGTCTGGTGCCCGAATTCGTGAACGAACTTCCTACCACCCATACAGACTTCCTTAGATTACAAGAGAATTGCTCTTCTAAAGTGTGAGATAATGAAGTCTAACAATAGTTCAATAATAGGCAATTGACCCAGGAATTTTGATTCATGTTTGTATCAGGGCCCACATGGTACGGTGCCAGGAATCTTTTATACACATTTCCTGGGTGGCATTTTAGGTGGCAACTCTAATATAAAGACTTTTCAAATCAGAACTTCTCCTTGTGAGTCCTTAGGCACCCAGATGTGGTGCACTGTAGATATAGTTGAAGTAAAAGCACTTGCTCATCCATGTATTTCAATACCTGCTTGCCATCTATATATTTTTCTGGGCTGGTGTTTCTCCTTTGAGAAAAACTTCATTATTCATATCTCCAATTTTACTAAACATCATTTAATACAGAAAATAGATGGTAGAACATTGTGTCAGAGCAAGTTCTTTTCATTCACTTATTTGCATATATAGTCAATTCCTCATTCATTAGATAAGGAATACATGAGGACAAAATCAGTACCAAGAATTCAAAGATTACTCATAAGGTACATTTCATAAAGACAGGCATGCACATCGTACAACAGAGCAGGGTATGTCTATGTGTCTATTAGATTGTATAACATTTTACTGAGAAATTTACCCTGTCTATATGAAGCATTGACTAAACCCTTGTCAATTATCTAACTCCAGGAAATTAATTTAGATGTCATTGTATTATTCCACTTCATAGATGAAGAAGCTGAGACCCAGAAAAGTCAAGGAAATTTTAACTTTTACTTTTTTCTCTTTGGACCAGGCTCACAGTAATAAAGTGGGGGTTGAAATTTTGGAATGCTAAACTCTGTGGTCCTGAGTATATGACTCACTCTGTTAAATATGAATGTCAGTCTTCTAAGCATTGGTCTTAATACTGCATGTTCTTTACAAAATATAAAGTGTTGTACAAATATATGACTGAATTGTGGGTATTGCATGTTCCTGCTTGTCTGCCTTACTTTAAAGAAATCCTGGTTTCAGGGCAAAATTGAATGGATTAGATATTATTAAAGGGTGCATTGTTGTTTAGGACTAGCCAGTGTTTTTCTTCTTTTTTTGCTTGTAGCACCTGGATTAGTCTGATCTCACATTGCTACAAATCACTACCTGAGACTGGGTAATTAATAAAGAAAAGAGATTTAATTGGCTTATGGTTCTACAGGCTGCACAGGAATCATGGCTGGGGAGGCCTCAGGAAGCTTACAATCATGGTGGAAGGTGAAGGGGAAGCAAGCACATCTTCACATGGCCAGGAGGAGAGAGTGTGAAGTGGGAAGTGCTACATACTTTTAAACAACCAGATTTCATGAGAACTCACTCACTATCACAAGAACAGCAAGGAGAAAATCTGGCCAATGATCAAATCATCTTCCACAGGTCCCTCCCCCAACATTGGGGATTACAATTCAACATGAGATTTGGGTGGGGACACAGAGCCAAACCATAAATGATATGAATGCTCCCATGGCCCGTTCCAAATCTCATGACCTTCTCACATTTTAAAACAAATTATGCTTTCCCAAAAGTCCCCCAAAGGCTTAACTCATTCATACATTAACTCAAAATTCCATATCCAAAGCTTCATCTGAGACAAGGCAAGTCCTTTCTGCCTATGAACCTGTAAAATAAAAAACAAGTTAGTTACTTCCAAGATATGATGGGGGTACAGGCATTGGGTAAATGCACTCATTCCAAAATGGAGAAATTGGCCTAAACAAGTGGCCAGTGGCTCCATGCAAGTCTGAAACCCAGCAGGGCAATCATTAAATTTTAAAGCTCCACAATAATCTCCTTTGACTCCATGTCTCACATCCAGGCCACAGTGATGTAAAGGGTGGGCTCCTAAGGTCTTGGGCAGCTCTGGCCCTGTCACTCTGTAGGGTACAGCCCTCATGGCTACTTTCACGGGCTGGCATTGGGTGCCTATGGCTTATTCAGCTGCACAGCGCAAGCTGCCTGTGGATCTACCATACTGGGTATGGAAGATGGTGGCCCTCTTTTAACAGCTCCACTAGGCAGTGCTCCAGTGGGGACTCTGTGTAGGGTCTCTGACCCCACATTTCCCCTCTGCAACTGCCCTGGTAGGTAGAGATTCTCCATTAGAGCTCTGCCCCTGTAGCAGACTTCTGCCTGGACATCCAGGCATTTCCATACATCCTCTGAAATCTATGCTGAGGCTCCCAAGCCTCAGCTCTTGCCTTCTGTGTAGTCACAGGCCCAACATCACATGAAAGCTGCCAAGGCTTGGGGCTTACACCCTCTGAAACAATGGCCCAAGCTGTAACTTGGCCCCTTTTAGCCATGGAGCTGGTGTGGCTGGGACACAGGGCACCATGTCCCAAGGCTTCACAGAGCAGTGGGGCCTTGGGCCTGGCCCAGGAAACCATTTTTGCCTCCTGGGCCTCCAGGCCTGTGATGGAAGGGGCTGCCACGATGGTCTCTGAAGTGCCCTGGAGGCATTTTCCCCATTGTCTTGGCTATTAACATTCAGATCCTCTTATGCAAATTTCTGCAGCCTCGAATTCCTCCTCAGAAAATGGGTTTTTCTTTTATACCATATGGCCAGGCTGCAAATTTTCCAAATATTTATGCTCTGTTTTCCTTTTAAATATAAGTTCCAATTTCAGATCATCTCTTTGTGAACACATATGAGTTCACAAATATGAGTATACACATATGAGTATACACAAAGCAGCCAGGCCACATCTTCAGTGTTTTGCCCCATAGAAATTTCTTCTGCCAGATACCCTAAATCATCTCTCTCAAGTTCAAAAGTTCCACAGATCTCTAGAGCAGGGGCAAAATGCTGCCAGTTGGTTTGATAAAGCATAGCAAGATTGACTTTTACTTCAGTTCCCAAAAAGTTCCTCATCTCCATCTGAGACCACCTCAGCCTGGACTTCACTGTCCATATCACTACTGGCATTTAGTCACAACTATTCAACAAGTCTCTAGGAAGTTCCAAACTTTCCTTCATCTTTCTGCCTTCTTCTGAGCCCTCCAAACTGGTCCAACCTCTGCCTGTTACCCAGTTCCAAAGTTGCTTCCACATTTTCAGTTATCTTTACAGCAATGCCCCACTTCTCTGGTACCAATTTTCTGTATTAGTTAATTCTCACACTACTGTAAAGAACTACCTGAGACGGGGTAATTTATGAAAAAAATTAATTGACTTACAGTATTACAGGCTGTATAGGAAGCATGGTTGGGGAGGCCTCAGGAAACTTAAAATCATGGTGGAAGGTAAAGGTGAAGCAAACACCTTTTTCACATGGTGGAGCAGGAGGAAGAGGGCAAAGGAGGAAGTGCTATACACTTTTAAACACTAGATCTCATGAGAACTCACTATCACAAGAACAGCAAGGGGGAAATCCACCCCCATTATACAGTTGCCTCCTACCAGGTCCCTCCCCCAACACTGGGGATTACAATTCAACATGAGATTTGGGAGAGGACATAGAGCAAAACTGTATCAGCACCCTAATTTTACTTTGGAAAATGACCACATCCTTATTTCATGTTCTTCTGGTGGGAATGTCAATCCCTGGATTACAAGTGTTTGCTTCAAGGCTGGGGAGATGTCCTAAGGCTGACTAATAAGTGCCCTTGCCCTAGCCCCTCCTCACTCTCAACCCAGGGTTTTGGCCAGAGCTATTGAGAATGATTGTTTTCTAAAGATAGACCTTGGAGTGCCCATGCAAAGTGAAATGCAGGTTAGTTGCTTGCTGCTTGCAGTTAACAAGAGCAAGGTCTGGTATAAAGAAAGTGAATTACTCTAAAGCTAGCTTAGGAGAAGTAATACAGGCTTCCTGCTTTAAGGGTACTGCTTTGCTTTTGGGTAAGAAAGAAGGCACTTTTTAAAATGCAGGGGAGGAAGAGAGCAAGGAGGGTGGTCTACATGCTAGCTCTGGTGCTTTATCTACTGGGCAGTTAAGCTGGTGACTGCTGGTGCCTTCCTGGGCAGGACTAGGCAGAAAACTCCCAGGTAGGAGAGAGTCTTGTATCTCTTGAGGCAGTCTCCTGGTGAGAGGGAGTCTCATAGAAATGGTCTGTTATCTCTCAAGGCAACCTCCTGGTGGGTGAGAGTTTCTTTCTGGAACTTGTAAGCACAGAGTTAGATGAACTTGCCCTGGAGTGACTGGTGAATGGGAGGTAAAAGGCTATATTTGCATTTCTAAGGGGCAAAGTAGGAAGTGGGGAATTGGGAGGCAAAGACAAGAAAAGAGGAAACAATTATTAAACTATCTCTTAGAAAAATGGTGGTACTAAGTTACACCCAGTTTTATAGGGCAAATTATTTCCTTTTTGTATGTAAGTTAGTTGATGTCCTTTTATCCCCCTAAAACTTTGCACATGGCCATCTCCTCCATGAATGGTAGATTCCTGAGAATATCAATGCTTTATTCATAGTAATTTTTCTAGCACAGAGTACAGTCCTCAGAACACGGGAGACTCTCAGCAAATATCTACAAATTGACAGGAGTTTATTTTAATACTTGCAGATGTTGACTTCTTTAGGGCAGAGAAAAAGTCATCCTAAGTACTCAAGGGCTTAATGTGTGGGCACCCCTAACACATCCTCCTAACACCACACCCTGGCACATCCAACCAAAACGGTGCCCAACACACATCCAGCTTGTACCAATAGTAAAAGAGCTCCTCTCACCAATTGCTACTGAGCATGGAAATGTGTGTTTATGCTCTGAGAAAAGGCCCATTTTTTTTTCTTTATGTAATTATGTTCAATAGTCAGGTATCAAAGGGAAGGGGGAGCTCCAACTAACATGGGTGCTAAGTAATGGCTGGTGTGTCCTTTGCATTTCTAATGCTCTCTTGTCTCAGAGGGAGGGAGGAGGAAAGGGAGGCATAAGTGAGCTGCTGAATATTTTAAGACCGATGAACAAATGACTTCATTATGGAAAAGATTGCTACTCCTCTTGTGGAATGTCATAACTTTTGGTATAATTCAGCTTTTAAAGACTCTATAGGGAAGGCTGACTCTCAGAACGAACTGCCATTAATATTTAACACACACATACACACCAAAAAATATTAGCCCCTTAAGCTTTTATGAAGTCTTTATGGGAAAAAAGAAGACAAAACTACAAGTAAAGTCACAGTTCCAAATAAAAAGCAACAGTCTTAACTACAGCAACTGTGGGGAGAATTAAGAAACCAATTCCAACTTTGAGTTCTTATGTCTGCAATAAATAACTATTTAAGTCCTTGGGAAATGACACAAATTCTTTTTATTTTTGTTTTTTACTCTCTATTGATTTGATTTCTTTGGTTGAGAGTGCAGTTACAGAATTATAAACTAATGATGTAAAAACTATAATTGTCACCAAATATGACCTATCACTGACCTGTATATTTTATTATAAATCACTATTTCTTTTTAGAATTAGAGTGCTAGATATGTAGCATTGTGGAGTAAGTCCTCCCTCTCCTCTCACCCCTCAACCAAACTGGAAATGTTGCCTAATTAGACCTGGAGCTCCAAAGCTGGGGCTGAGCTGGAATTTTCTTGCTCTCTGTTTAATATTAAGGCCCCCAGAATCCTTGCCCTCAGTCCTTGCTTGTGTCATTCGTGGGGACATTGGTAGGTAGTTCCATAGGTACAGAGAGCTATATTTAGACAGCTAGCATGTGTTTGGTTGGTACCTTCACACAATTTCCATAAATAAATAAATAGTAGTAAATAGTGTTTGCCCGAAAAGGCAGTTGAGCTGAAGCACTGAAGGTCAAAATGCAAAGCACTCTGTGAGGATTTTTTTTAAACAATTTCTGTGTTTTTAAATTACCAGATAACATTGTATATTTTTATCATGTACAACATGATGTTCTGAAGTACATATACATTGTGGGATGGTTTAATCTAGTAATTAACAAATGCATTACCTCATACTATTTTTGTAGTAAGGGCACATAATATCCACTCTATATTTTTCAAGAATACAACATAACGCCATTAACCATAGTCACCTTGCTCTACAAGAGATCTCTTGAAATTTATTCTTTCTATGGAGGATTTCTGTTCTGAGTCTCTCTACCTGGTGGCAAAGGACAGAATCAAAATAGTGTGGAAGAACTCTGAAAACATTAAAGGCGATCATCGCTGCTAAAAGCCCCTTGGGGCCAAAGGCAGAGACAGATGGATGAGGAAGCAGCAGCAGATTATAGTGGCTGATTCACAGCAGCAGGTGTTGAACTTGGACTCAGCTTTGGTTTTTAGCCAGTTGCTTACCTTTCTGTGTTCTCTTATTAATTTTAAAAGCTGTGAAGTTGTTATGAGTCTTGAGAGTTGTCAAATTCCATTTAATTTATTATAGTTTCTTGATTTCATCAGACACTATATAATGATATATTCATTCTTCAATGCTAAATAATAGTCACGTACATGTTGCATTCTGATCTTTTTGTAGACATATGATTCTTATTGTTCATTTGCTGAATTCTTCCTCATTCATCAAGATCAATTATTTTTGCTTATAGATAATAGTAATTATTAAAACAGCATAAAACAAAAATGATCAAATGATCATTCAGTGACTGCTCAATACTCCTCAGGCACTTGGCTAAGCACTTTGATTTGGTCACATCACCTGATCTCCATAACAACCCTATGAAGTAGACTCTTGATTTTATCATGTATAAAATGAGGCTACTCAGAAAAATCAAGAATTTAACCAAAGCTAACACAGTTATAGGGCCAGTGCCAGGATTAAAACACAGGTCCACCCATGTGACTCAGAAGCTGAATCCTTAACTGTCATGCCATATGTAAAGGCTGACAGTTCTCACCACAGTCCTCCTGCTGCCATATCAAATGCATGCCTCCATTACTACATTTATCATATTGTGTCACAATTATTGTTTTTAGTATTATTTTAATGTTTTGAGCCCATGCAGATCACTGAGAATGCAGGCACAGAACAGGGCCTATTTTCTTAAAGAGGTCACGCCCAAGCTTGAGCTCCTGTCTTTCTGCAGCTACCTCCTACTTGTTCTTGCTGCTTCAATTCCTGCCCTGTTTCAGGGTATTTTCCACAACGCAGCCAAAGTAATCATTCCAAAATCCAAATCTGAACATGTCACTTGCCTGTTTCAAACCAACCCATGACCTCCATTGCTCTTAGGACCAAAATGGAAATCATTAGTACAACTTACAATATGATCAGGTGTGGTCCCTATGCATTCAGTGCCCTCCCTGAGACAACTCACCCTGTTCTCTGCTCCAGTCACACAAGCCTTCTTGCACATCTCAGATGGGTCACCTTCCTCAAAATACCTGGTCTGGAAGCACTAACTCCCCTTCAAGTACACGCCTCCCTCTGCATAGGATATATCTGTTTCATGTACTTCATTCCCAGCCAACTTTCCTATCCGTCTTCAAAAGCACTTCCTCAGGGAAGTCTACCTTGACCTCCCTGAATAAGCAACATCTTCCTTTCATAATTACACACAATTCCATGTATCTCTCTTCTTTTGAGGCTCTTTTCTGGTTAATAATTTCCTATTTTGTAGTGTGATTATCTCATGTCCCTATAGATTCTAAGCCCTAAGAAGGCAGGAATTGTGTCTCTTTTTTCCCCACAAGATCTAGTGAATTAAGAACTCAACAGATAGATGGACGTACAGGAACAGTGCATGGAGGTGCACACAGGAAATGTGCACTGTGATTAATAAGGGAGGTTTATTTGTCTTTTCTTAGCTATTATATCTCAAATATACAAAGAATCTTAAAGTCACCGCATCTAATTCCCTTGGCTACTTGAGTTCAGATACCATTTTAGAACTTTGATTAATGTTGGTAACTTTGATCTCCAAAAAGGTTGGTAATACAGAGCCTAAGCGTAAGTAAACAGAACTTCAACACTTACCATCTTCCCGCCTCAGGTCTGCAGTGCTTCTTACCTCGCTGTGCTGTCCACGTGTATACTTCTGTTCTAATTTTTTTTATGAGACTGTAATTGTGATAGATTTCATCATTAAAGCAACACTGTGAGAAGGGTAAGGAAGTTATTGTTATACAAATCATGTGACAGACAAAGAAATGGAAGTTCATTGACACTGAGCAATTAATCAAGAGTATACACCCAGTTCCAAAGCAGGATAGAGTTGAACCAAGGACACTAACTTTCCTGAATGATGTTTTAGTTAAGGGTATGTTAATAATTTTGATCCTGCCACTTGCTAACTCTACAATCTCGTGCCTTCTACCTCACTGCTCTGTCCTTAAGTTTATATTTATAAATGGTAATTATATATAATAGTTACACATATATTAATATATGTTTGTGTGCATGTATACACACACACATATTAGAGACAGGGTCTTGCTGTATTGCTCAGAATGAAGTGCAGTGGTGCAATCATAGTTCACCATAACCTTGAACTCCTGGGCTCAAATGATCCTCCTGCCTCAGCCTCCTGAGTAGCTGGGACTGAAGGTATGTGCTACCATGTCTGGCTAATTTTTTAAAATTATTGTTGGTAGAGACGAATATCGCTATGTTGCCCAGGTCAGATTTCACCTCCTGGACTAAAGTGATCCTTCTAGCTCAGCTTCCCAAAATTCTGGGATTACAGGTGTGAGTCACTGTGCTCAGCCAATAGCTGGACATGTTAACTTAATAATATAACTAATGAGCATTGTTATTATAACCATTAATATTGTTGGAGCTGTCTTTCCTGTGCCTGCTTTAGTGGTATCTCATTCAATATTTGAGAAATCTGAATATTCAATTTATACTGTATCTCTTTCTAAAATCCACTGTGTTTCTGACAGCTGAGAGAACCTATTGGTTCTGCCTTTGTGGTCACACAGCAAATTTCCATTCCCTTAGCCCAGCTCTGTAAGTACTAGCTGTGTGACCCTGATCAAACAACACAGCTCTTCCAAGCCTCAGTGTACCCTTATCTGTAAAATGGAAATAATATTTCTCCTACAGATTTATTTTTAGAAATAAATTAGTGTAACATATAAAACATATTTATCCCTTTTTGTGCTCTTTCTGAATGCTGGGCTAATTGTTGTAGATAAAGTAATTAATAAGAAAAATAATGATTATTGTAAAAGGACACTGTTCTTCAAATCGGGCCAAAAGTATATGAATTAATTTAGCAATATACTCCTCACATTTTAGAATAGAAGTATTTTTCGATTTAGCATTTGTGGTTGTATACTTATATATTCATTCAAAATAGATGTGATCTCCATTGTTTTGTGTACTTCTTTTTCCTTTCTTTTTTTTTTTTTGAGATGGAGTCTCACGCTGTTGCACAAATAAGAGCCCCAATAACACAAAAAGCCGAATTTAAATAGCTAATAACAATTTCCAATGTCACTGAATGTTTCAATTCTGAGGAAGACTTAATAGATTGGGTTTCTTTCAACATGGCAAGGGAGGTGACTTGAGGCCTTGGTTAAATGGACAGGAAAGAATAGTTCCTGATATCAGTGTAGTTAGAATCTCATTACTATTCATGGCTCTTGCTGTCCCTTTGTTCTCTGTACTTTCTAAGGCTCCAGGCATTTTCTGGGGGTTTCATTTTCATTTCATTAATTTTTTGATTTCTTTCCCCTCAGCCTGGAGACTTAAATAAAATTTTGCCTTGGTCATTCAAAAGCAAAGGGCAAGCTCCTCTCTTCAATAGAAGAGTAGGAATGTCCCTGTTTGTTTGCCTTTTAACCCTGTCTATTTCCAAAGAGGTTTTCAGGCAACATATAGCAAGCATGCAAGATATGATATCATAAGCCGTTTGCACAGATTAGAAGTCAAAATCAAGTACTAAAAAAGGCAAGAAAGGAAAACTATATAAGGAAAAGGAAGCCAAAAGAAGCTATAGCGTTTAGTGGATGTAAAACTGTGTTTTCTATTTTTCTTTGGATGATGGAGAGAATTGCTTTCACTTTCTTTGCTTTTTTCATTTTTGGTGTGTGTGTTAAGCCCTCGAGCATTATTTAAGTTAAAATTAAGAAACAGTTACAGGAATGTAGATATTTTGGGAGGAATAATCTTCATTACATCTTGGTGTCCCTTCTGAAGACCTGCTAAAGAAATGTGCTTTAGAATTCGCACCTGTAATCCCAGCATTTTGGGAGGCTGAAGCAGGCGGATCACAAGGTCAGGAGTTCGAGACCAGCCTGGTCAACATGGTGAAACCCTGTCTCTATTAAAAATACAAAAATTAGCCAGGCATGGTGGCAGGCGCCTGTAGTCCCAGCTACTTGGGAGGCTGAGGCAGGAGAATTGCTAGAACCCTGGGGGGACGGAGGTGGCAGTGAGCCCAGATCTGAGATTGTGCCACTGCACTCCAGCTTGGGCGACAGAGTGAGACTGTCTCAGAAAAAAAACAAAAAGAATTCAACTGTAGAAAAAGCCTTAAGGAAGTAGAGTTTTCTCTACTCTGATAAAGACCACCAGTATGAACACCCATATCCTCCCTTTTCCCTTGCCTATCAGGGAGCTCAGAACGTGAGGTTATAGTTGTAACTACAGCTTAACAGCTATAACTACTGTTATCTGGATAGTTGGTATGTTGTTCCTTTTTAGTGAACAACACTGATTGATTTTCTTATTCTATTTCTATACTTTCTATATACATTTTTTTTTGCTGTATACTACTTAAAAGTTTTTAGAAAGAGGTTATATATTATAACAACAAATTTGTTTTTCCTGCCAAGAATCATGGTGCACAAATAAGAACTCAATTTCTTAGGCAGCCCTCATTTTGAAAGACTACTACAACTTTTACTATTAGGATTACGACTGTTATTCATAGTAAACAATGTCATCTGTCATCAGGACCAAGATATTATTGTTTTGGTTATCTTACCATATGCTCCTAGAGGAAATTGCACCTGTGTTCTTTATGCATACATTATTGAGCAATATTTTTAAAAGTTCATGTCCTTGAAAACACTTTTATAAACATCTGAAGAAGTTCTTGGTATATCCACCCTCACCAAATCATAAGGTTGACAGAGACCTCTTTACTTGCAAATCACTGGAGATATATGAGAGGCAGCACAATGTAGTTCTTATGTGTAGCTTTGTAGATGGTAGCCTACATAGTCTTGGAACTTAAACATTCTTGGAGTGGGCTGGGTGTAGTGGCTCGTGCCTTTAATCCCAGCACTTTGGGAAGCCAAGCCGGGTGAGTCACTTGAGGTCAGGTGTTCAAGGCCAGCTTGGCCAACATGGCGAAAACCCATCTCTACTAAAAATACAAAAATTAGCCGGGCATGGTGGCGTGCACCTGTAATCCCAGCTACTGGGGAGGCTGAGGCACGAGAATCGCTTGTACCCAGGAGGTGGAGGTTGCAGTGAGCCGAGACTGGGCCACTGCACTCCAGCCTGGGCAAAAAGAGCAACATTCCATCTCAAAAAAAAAAAAAAAAAAAAAAAAAATTCACGGTGTGAATAGTTAGGTTTTATTGGTTTATCCCTAATGCGTATATGTAAACTGTTGACTTTTGCTTTTTTAAGGAAAAACCACTAGTTGAATTTTTCCACTGATCAGTTTTTAAAATAGTGTTGTTTGTTTCTCTGTAATCCTTCAAACTGATAAATGAGTTTTGTTTTTCAGAATTATCATGAATCTGTGAATTGAAACATCTATGTGTTTCAGGCTATTGAATGTACTGACTCGATGCTTAAATTACCCTAACTTCTGCTAGTAGTACCATATGCAATTTGACTCCACATGTACCTATTTTCTTTGAAAGTGTCTGTGCTCTGATCTCCATCATTTTGTGTATTTTTTTTTTTTTTTTTTTTTTGAGATGGAGTCTCTCTCTGTTGCCCAGGCTGCAATGCAGAGGTGCAATCTGGGCTCACTGCAACCTCCATCTCCTGGGTTCAAGTGATTCTACTGCCTCAGCCTCCCAAGTAGCTGGGATTACAGGCATCTACCACCACCCCTACCTAATTTTTGTATTTTTAGTAGAGACGGGGTTTCGCCATGTTGGCCAGGCTGGTCTTGAACTCCTGACCTCAAGTAATCTGCCTGCCTTGGCCCCGCAAAGGGCTAGGATTATATGCATGAGCCGCTGTGCCTGGCCCATTTTGTGTATTTCGTACTCTAGAACTGGAGTGAGCTGCTTCTTTAAGGAAGACTGGCTCCTAATAGAAGGGAATGGTATTTATGCACCAAACTCTAGGCCTTAAGAGATGCTTCTGGCTATGTATGGGGTTGGTCAGTGTTTCCAGGTCTTTTCAGTAGGCATAGGTAGAATGTCTGTTTCATTTATTTTTTTTTTAGGATAAAATACATCACAAATTCATACTGATATTTTCTATTCAATTTCAGGAGTACTGGATTGTTCTTTAACTACATTGATCTTACATCTTCCTTCTCCCAATTTGGAAACCTGGTTTTCGATGATATCAGCATAAATACCCATTTTCTTGATCCTATAATAGCAATATACACAATAATGTTAATATGGCAATAGCTACACTCCTACTTATAATATGATTACTAAAACAAACAAAAAATGAGGTTTTGTTTTGTAGTGTTTTTGCCTTAAGGTATATTCTACTACATACATGTTGAAAAGGTCTTGTTTTATTGACCCCTGGGAGACTTTCTCACTATTGCTGAAAATAAGATATATGGCTATCTGTTCATTTGTTGAATTTTACTTCTGATTTTTAAAGGAGTGTTTCGTTATGAAATTGTTTTATGATTCCATAAAATATTTATGTTTTCACAGTCAGATCTATAAAACAAGGTATATTCAAAGTAGTCTAGTCTAGTTCATCCCTGATCTTTTCATCTCATAGGTAATCTGTATTTCATTATGTGATTTATGCTTCCATTGAAAAGAAGAGATGAGATAGAGAGACAGAGTGTATGTGTGTGTGTGTGTGTGTGTGTGTATACATTCTTATCAAGATATGGTATCACTGGCTGTGCGTGGTGGCTCATGTTGGTAATTCTAGCACGTTGGGAAGCTGAGGCGGGTGGATCACCTGAGGCCAGGAGTTCAAGACCAGCCTGGCCAACATGGGGAAACCCTGTCTCTACTAAAAAAATAAAAAAAAATTAGCTGGGCATGGTGGCACACGCCTGTAATCCCAGCTCCTCTGGAGGCTGAAGCATGAGAATCACTTGAGCCTGGGAGCCAGAGGTTGCAGTGAGTCAAGATTGCTCAACTGCACACACACACACACACACACACACACACACAAGAAAGAAATAGTATCATTATATTTCCCTCCTTATGGCTCCTTGCTTCTTTTCATTTTACTGTATTTTCCGGATATCATTTTACAGTAATTTATAGATTTATTCTGAATTACTTTATCCTGTTTCATGATACTGTGGATACTGTGATGTGTAGTTGTACAGTATTTTATTGAAAGTGTCCTCTATTGATGAAAATTTGTTTTACCTCAGTCTTTTGCTATCACAAATAGTGCTGAAGTAAATGGTCTTGTGCATATCTTTTAAATATTTTTTCTAAGTATCTTCCAGTAAACTCCTGGAAATGGGATTTCTAGATCAAAGAGTAAATACACATTTTGCTAGATATCACCAGATTCTCCTCCACAGGAGCTTGTTTCATTTTGCATTTCCACTGTCAATGCACAAGACTTCAGCTGGGCTTTTGACCACAGATATTCACAGGTCAAGTCTTCGGTGAATATCTGAAGGGTAGATGAACTATGCATTGCCTAAAAGAAAATGCATGTCACGTGTGAACTTCAAAAACACAGATCCTTCAAGACTCAGTTCCAGTTGTATCATCTCCTAGATTTAATATTTATGATAGCTATCCTCCTCCCTCTATTTCCAGCTATAGTCTGGGTAGTTTGTTTGCTTTTACATTTCAGTAATAACCTGCATTTAGCTCTTTCATAGCTACTTTGCCATTGTTATGTATCATATTGTAGATCAGGAGTCATTGATGCTGTGGACCATGAATGCTGATTTCTACAACATCAGTGCCTAACACTGTGTCTTGCACATCATAGGAAATTAATACATGATTGGCTAATTTTTTACATTGGCCTTTCGAGGTTTCTTTTAGGTCCTTAGGTCATATTTGTACATCTTTTATAAATATATATCAAGGAAGTTATATTATTTTACTCCTAGAAGTGACTACACTCAGTGTAGAATCTGTCACAATTCCCACCTTGTGGTTCTAGGCCTCCAGCCAGAAGCTATATATGTTAAATTATGAATATTTTTCTAAAGGGGATTTCAAATTCCTGATAGATTGAAAAGACTTAACACCATTTGTTGGTCAGAAGCAAGATTCTTTTTGTTGTTGTTGTTAATATGCCACAACGAGTTGAAATGAACTGTGTACAATCCTCAGGAGGCTTAATTCCAACAACCTCTCTATGCTTTTCACCTTCAGTAAAAGCATAGCCTAGTTACTCAAGAAGAGACACCACAAGCATTACCCAGTAATCTCCCAAGGCACTGTGGATTTATTGTAACAGATGGTTCACACACTAGACCCTTCCTAAAATTATATGACTTGGTATATGTGTGGGAGTCATTAAGTGATTCAGTTGCTGAATCATGGAACAATTACAGCAAACCAATACACTGCTCCTGTCCTGTTCTTTAACATAAATATGCAGGTATAACACTTGCAACTGCTGCAGACAGAGCTGCTGAAGAGAAAGTTACAGTAGCTGCCATCTGTTAATTTCCAACATGGAATACTTAATGTGGTGTAGCAGTTTACTACTTTCTCATATTATCTGATTTGATAGTGATCAACTAAATCAAGCAAATGTTGCACTTTGAGGAATTT
Organism: Gorilla gorilla gorilla; assembly: GCF_029281585.2. Classification (NCBI taxonomy): domain Eukaryota; kingdom Metazoa; phylum Chordata; class Mammalia; order Primates; family Hominidae; genus Gorilla; species Gorilla gorilla. The sequence continues at coordinate 88,809,751 of NC_073242.2, forward strand.
TTGTTTTCTTTAAATCCAAGAGTACATGGGATGGTATGTTGCATAAGATCATATTATTCTTGTGATACAGCATAAATAAAATAAAACACACATATGAAAGAAGCAACAGAAAATCATAAAAAGGAACCACTGCAAAGCCAAGACCTGCCTTGCAGCACAGGGCAATAGAACAGGTCAGACTTTGGATTAAACAGACTTGGTTTGGAGTTGTGTGAACTGTGGCATGTTAATAAGTTTCTCTGTCTCAGCTTCCTTATTTTTGAAAGTAGTGATATTAATTCATGACATATAGGATCATTCTAAAGATGAAACTTAATTATGTATATAAAGTATTAACTATAATGCTTGGTCATATTGATAGTAGACAGAATAAATGGGAGCTATCAGTTATACAGCAAGGTATTTAATATTTGAAAACATTTCTTATGATAGCACTTTTTATTTCTTTGGGATATTTTATATCTATCTATCTATCCATCTTAAATAGCATTATTATCTGGCCTTAGAAATATTCCACTACACATTAGCCTAAAAATTAATTATACATATATACACACAATATATACACAAATATAGCTATATCTGTATACATACTCATACACACATACCCATGTATGTGTGTGAATGCTCTTTTCCAGTGGTTCTCTCCCATGGTTTAAGTTCAAAGGTTTGACTCTCTAGTGTTAAAACTTTTACTGTATTCTCTCTTTCCCATTTGGACATGTTTTGTTCTTGCAGATTTCTCTCCTATCAATTGAGTGCTATTTTTCTAAACATTGTAGGTAATATCTATTCACCAAACTACTGTTATCTGCGTTCTATCTTTCAACATTAAAACCTGAGTTAAACATTCAGTACCTGATCATATACTTGAAAACATGCTGACCCCATCACTATTTAGTTTTCAGAGATAGCTTCAAACCTCATAATGACAGAGGCACCTGCAGAACTCTACATAGACTGTGGGTTGGGAGAAGATAGTCTTGACTGATTCTTTACTCTGTCAGAGCCTGCTTCCTGTTGGTAATAGATGGCAAATGATATGATGTTCTCAGGATTTTCATGGGATTTAAATGAGCTAATATGTTAATCTAGATAACTTTGGCATTTCACATTTCCCCATGACAGGCACTACCACTGTTTTACTGGTACCTGGCCCTCCTCCACTCCCTTGCTCACTAAAGGATTGTACTTAACCCTGTATTGGCCAGCTTGGGCTGCTATAATACAATAGCATCGACTAAGACCACAGTGGTAATGCTTTTACCAGTACAGTTTCAGTTTCTTTGAATATTTTTAAAAGGCAAAACTTAATGTAACAAAACACTCAAAAATTATAGTTTCTATGCATTTAATGCTATTTTTTTCAGATAGCAAATGAGGGTGGTTGTCTGGAACATGACTAGGATTGGTATGAACAAAGTATAGCTCAGAAGAGTGTGGAAGGACTTAAATTCTTATCTCACCAATGTTATGAATTTGCTGGGAGATTTACAAGCACATTTCAGTACTTGATTTTCTCATCTTTCAAAAGGATATATGAGTGACGGCTCATCCTGTGTCAGGGGCCTGTTGTGAAGGCCAGATAAAGGCAAAAAAAGTTTAAAAATGTTACATATTATTCTTAAATTTCTCCATCAATAGATTTGTTTTTATTATTATTTATGCTTTCACAATTACTAGGGGTCATCAATTTCATTTAAATAGCAAATATAATCTCAGTGGTATTGTATACTGCTTCCTACTGCTTCATAATGAAGGAGTTGTATACTAATTTGCAAAACTAATACATGGAAATTTCAATTTTGTTAAAAAATCTACTTCGTTGATAATAACAATTAAAATACAATCAAGAAAAAAAGTTCATCTCGGTACACCTGTGAAAAATATGACTAAATTGAAGAATAAATGTGTTACTATTTGGAAAATGAATTAACAAAACTTAGTTATCATGATTAGAAATTACTTTTACTTATTGCCTGTTTATATAAATTTCTAAGTTGTCAAAACTTCAGGAGCTTCATTCCAGCAGGCTTGTTTTTATTATCTGAATACTTTATAAAAGCTGGGTGTGTGTGTGTGTGTGTGTGTGTTCAAGACAAGTAAAAAACACCCTGCTTCTTATCCATTACAATGATTTTTCCTCTGACACCCAAATACTAATTTAATCCTAGATTTAAACCAAATAATAGAAGAAACAATCATAATAAACGTGTACATGATCCTTTACCATTTGTAATGAGTTCTCAACATTATGCCTCACTTGCCCATCACAACTGTCTTAGGACGTTAGTCATGTTATTTACACAAAATCTACAGGAAAGTGAGACAGTAAGTTTGAGAATAGAGTCTCATCCAAATTCAGTACTGTTATTGTTTCCCAAATACAAAGTCCCACAAACTTAAGAGAATTTTATGTTTAAATCCTCGAGTGTTCGTCTTTCATCTATACATTTTTTTTTCTTCCAGGTTTGCACCTCAGCTTGGTTTTTAAAAAGGAGAATATTTTCTTATTATTCTCAAAAAGGACTGTATTTCTTGGGAGAAAGAAAGCCTGTCCTGCTGCGTTTGTGTCTGTCTAGAATTCTCACTCATGGCCATTTATAACTGATCAGAGACCTGAGATTTTTTTTTTCTGGTTACACCTTAGTGACTGCTGTTTTATAGCTTATTTGCCTAACATTTTCAAAATCTGTTTATATGCAAAATCATCAAATATAGTCACCTTCTGAATGAATTACACTTTTGACTTTGTTTTGGTCAGTTTGCAAATGGCTTTCTAGAACTATAATCTTCTCTGTGTAATTTATGTCAGAAAAGATTATATCTTATTTTGCATGTTAAGATTTCTTTAAAATTATTTATTATTCATGTTACATTTTAAACTGGTGCTGGTCTCTGCAGACTTTAAATGTGTTTGTCATATACCATTAGTCACTGTGTGAAATCTCTCAGTAATAGTTAGCCCTTGAATTTTCTGCAGCTAAGGAGAATTTAACACTGATTGATAGCAGATCACTTAGCTGGTTGGCAGACTTTCCAATTTACGGTGGGGAAATTGCTCTTTTCTTTTTGTTCATTCCTTCTGCTGCTTGTGCTGAGCAATAAGACATATGTGTCAGACTTCATGCAAGAAGCAGCAATGGATTGGCAATACGGCTTGTCTTGTTTACCATTATGATTTTATCAGTTTCCCAAACTGTACAGGGAATGTCAAATATCTTCGATGACATTCTTCCGTTATCACAGGCAGCTTATTTATGTGTCTTTTATACTCTGCCTCCCTATATGCACTGCACAGCCTACCATCTCTTGCATGATAAACTTGCCCTGAGCCGGGAAGAAAGAGAAGTTTGTGTTGTGCTCAGATGTCCCAGGTATTTTGCTTATGGGCTGCAGACTGACTCTACTATCAATTTTACCTTTTTCGCCTCCACACATGCTGAGGAGAAATAGCTCTCCATCATGTTGCCTTACCTATATTAGTTAGAAAACACAGTGGCCTCAAGTAACACAAAATTCAACCTAGAGTAGCTTAAACAAATGGTGGATTATTTCACTTTCACAATGAGAAATGTCAAAGTAGATGGAATCTGTTACTAGTTCAGTTGTTCACAGATGTTTTTAATGATATGAGCTTTTCTTGTTTTTGCATGCCTCCATGTTTACACAATGAAAACCAGCCAATGTTATAAATGGTGGTCTTTTGATTTCCTGGGGAGTGTTCCTTTAGAATACTGGCCTTATTCTTCATGAGTGTAGAATGGCCATGGCACCCTTACATGCTAGAAAGAGAGGAAAAAAGATTAAAAGGCAAAGGTGTTTACCTAATAAGGTTTTGTCTATATATAATTGGCCCTTGAACATAGGTTTGAACTGTACAAGTCCACTTATACGTACATTTTTTTCTGCCTCTGTCCCCCTGATACAGCAAGACCAACCCCTCCTCTTCCTCTCCTTCCTCAGCATACTCAACATGAAGATGATAAGAATGAAAACCTTCATAAGGATTCACTTCCACTTAATACATACTAAATATATTTTTTCTTCCTTATGCTTTTCTTAATAACATTTTCTTTTCTCTAGCTTCCTTTATTGTGAGATGACAGTATATAATACATATAACATACAAACTACATGTTAGTTGACTGTTTATGTTACCACTTCTGGTCAACAGTAGGCTATCAGTAGTTAAGTTTTGGGGGAGTTGAAAGTTATGCACAGATTTTTGACTATGCAGGAATTGGGGCCCATGACCGCTGTGTTGCTCAATGGTCAATTATATTCAGGTCAGGAGTAGAAAACCCTCCTAAGAAGACTTCCTTAAATGCCTCATTAGCCAGGAAAACAATACATTGCCATACTTGGACCAATCAATATCCAAGAAGAATGAGGTTGCCATAATGTCTGTTTTGGAGGAATCGACTGGCTCTGCTGTAGTTGTTTTATTTGTACATTGAAGTCTTCCAAATCCATATTTTAAGAAATAACTCTTCTTAATTTCTGCCTTCATTTGATGTAGCCTATTAAGCATCTCAAATTTAACATGCTGTAAAACTGAGTTTTTCCTTTCTCCCTCCATAAACCCACTTACCGCAACTGGCATAGGTCAATATATGGAAATATATGGAAATTTCAACTTTGTCACAGAATATAAAACTCTTATTGATAACAGCGATTAAAATTCAGTCAAAGGAATGTGGTTCATCATGGCATACTTATGTGCTTCAGGCCTGGAATTTCACCTTATATTTCAGGACTATTCCTTAAACAGTCTTTATGTTACAGTTCAAACTTTTTCTTGTTGTTAATGCAGAACAAATAATAGTAATGTAATGATAAAAATACACAGCCATAAATACCACTTACTAAATACTTTCTATATTACAGGCATTGCGTTCTACCCCTTCATACATTATAACATTTTGTCCTCCCAAGACAATATGAGCTGGGTATTAGCATCCCCATTTTCCAGGCATGGAAACAGGCACTGTTACTATTAAGTAATTCACAGCATAGACAGTCTTTCTGCAAAACACACTTCTTAACTATCTTGCAATGTCCTCTCCTTCCCAGGACTAAATTATTCAAAAGGGTGGCTGTCACTGAATGGCTTTCTGATCTCATTCAGGTAGGGTGGATACTGGACACACAGGGATACAGCTCTAAATTGATGCTTTTTGACCCTCTTCTTGCCCTTCACCCACAGAGCTAATCCTTAGGTTCAGTAATTTTCCTTTTGCTCTCTGTGTGTTTTCAGGGCATAGGAGCATTTACTGCAAAGAGTAGATTCAGGAGCATTTCCACAAAACCTAAAGCTCAAGCCCTATAAGGGATGCCTCTGTGCAGCACAAGCCAATGTCCCTAGGATAAAATTATAGACTATTTCTACTGCTGTAATTGGAGCATGGGACAGTCTTCTCTACCCCCTGCCCTTTCAAACTTACCCCCATGCAGTTTCAGGGTCCTGCTGGAAGCTCCAAAAGGAGCTTTGATTGCATTAGCTTCAAAGGATGTGCAGAGTCATTGGTGAGATCCCACTCTAGTAAGAACCCCAAACTGACCTGTTGGCCTAACAACTGCCATGCTGTGTGCTTTACCAACACTTTCAGATGACTGAGGTCTCTGGTTGGGCAAGACACTCACCATTCTTCTTCATTTTTAAATACAAGCAGGGGATAAAAATTGTGTGAATGAGATTCAATTAATTGCCCTTTTCTCCAGTCCTCACCAATGGAGGCTTTTAAAAGTTGACTTAGCATTGCATTCAAAAGGCCTATAAAATGTGGTTTTTATTAAAAAGTTATCCATTTAACAAATATTTAATGAGCACTAAGTACACATCCAGCACTCATCTTAGCACCAGGGATAAAATATGGAATTAAACAGACAAAAATTGGTGTCCTCATGGATCAAATATTCTCCATCCAAATTGTCTTATTGAAATAATTGCTTCATAATGAACAGATTCACTGCTACCTTTTCTATAAGATCTTCTTACAACTTTACCTATCTCACCTCAAAATGTCCCATTTAATGGTGGGCTGAAGCCAGTTGATACCAGCATTCAAGAGAGCCAGTTTTTTAAATTTTCAGGAATTTTGCAAACCAGTTGTTAAACATGGCCATTGTTGTAAAAATAATTATATATGAATTTACAGTTAATTAAATTATATTAGAAACCAAATTAATACATAATAAAAATCATTATTTCCTGATTATTTTACTACATTGCTGTAATCTATGCTCTGGGTTTTACTTATGTATATTGTATGAGAATGGTGGAATTATTGTATAATAATGTGTTACTGCCTCCCACCTCCATGTTCAGTGACATGATGTTGAAATGAGACATAGCGAGAGATTTACATAATGAAAACCAGCCAATGTTACAAATGGTGGTCTTTCGATTTCCTGAGGAGCCAGCTATTAAATATTTGCCAGCACAACACTAGTCCCATCCTACTGTGACTCTTTTCTTTTATAAACTTTTACAGCATTTAATTTTGTTATAACATATTCGTTAATTCTTTCCACCAACATTTGCTCAGCACGTATGGAATGTTAGGCACTGAATAAGACACTGAGGAGTCAGAAAGAGGACGATATTGTCTTTGACCTCCAGTCATTTAGAAACTAAGATGAGTCAGAAAAATGCATAAATAATTATGCTATAGGGTAATGGATATTATAACAGTATAACCAGAGTTAAGACAATAGAAGTAATTAATGTTGGGTAAGTCAGAAGTTCTTGAGGTTTGAAAGAAGAGAAGGTGTCTGCCAGGCAGAAGTGGTAAGAAGGGCATTCCACATAGAGGAAAATGTTTACAAAAGATCTGAGGCTTTGAACAGCTGGGTGAGTCTGCACAGTAATTGCTCAGTATGGCTGAAGGTTTTAGGGGAATGGTGGCAGACGAGGTGGAACAGGTATGCCAGCATTAGATCACAGAAGATTATGTTTTCATCATCTTTGCACCCCAAGAGCATGCATGTTGAATAAAGGTTATTCAATAAGTTTTCGCTCAATAAATATTAAGAAATTTGAAGTTGTAAGATCTCCCTGTTCCCCCATTGTTGTTGTTGTTGTTTTCTTGTGTCCTGACTGAAAATGACCAAGTGCTTTGACAACTGTCAGTCAGTCAGCTGCAGGTTTTCCCCAGCAGGATTGAACCCAAACCAGGTCTTGAATATTCCTAGGCACTAATAAAACAATCTAGGTTGTTGCCCAAAACACCGAAAGAAACTGGCCCTGGCCTTGAGACAAGTTCCTTAAACCCTCAGAAAGACTCCATATCCTGATCCCCTCTCTGGAGACATACCTAGGGAGAACACCCATTTTCTCTTCCATTGCGAGGATTGCTGCAGCACCTCTCTAAGGAAGTTCTCCTAATAAACGCTTTGGCTGGATCCTCCAGGCGTTGATTGCTTCTTTCTTTGGAATCACAACTGGCCCTTTCCCAGGAAGGTTTGGGGCACTCCCTTGTGGGAACTCCGCTGCTGCTGCTTTCGGGGTGAATCCAACCATGGGTTTGGCAAGACAAAACTGTTGCCTCTCCTGGCGAAGGGGAGCTACCAACTGTGCCTGGTATTTTAATTTTTTTATTTTTTTGCCGAGTACAGTATCTTAAACCTCTTTGGTATTCTGAGAATTTTCACTTTTTCTAACCTTTCTTCCTATAATGGAATTTAAAAAAAAATAATACTTCAACAAAGGTGGACAATTTGCAACTGGGGCTCTAGACTGACTCCAAGTAGCCATAAAATGACATACACCCTATAGGCCAACAATGTATGTGTAATTACCAACCAATGGTATTCCTGTAAACCAATGAGAATTCCTGACAAACAACTTTTGTAATTTCCCTCTTCTCCTGATTCATCCTTTAAAAACGTGAGCCTCAATTAGCTGGGCCTGGTGGCAAGCGCCTGTAGTCCCAGCTACTCCGGAGGCTGAGGCAGGAGAATCGCTTGAACTCAGGAGGCAGAGGTTGCAGTGAGCCAAGATTGCACCACTGCACTCCAGCCTGGACGACAGAGCGAGACTCCATCTCAAAAACAAACAAACAAACAAAACAAAACAAAAACAAACAAAAAAAAGTGAGCCTCTCTCTTGTTCTCCAGAGCATTAGGCAACTTGGGCCTAATCCTGGGCTACAATCCTCTACCTTGGCTCAAATAAATTTTGTATTATTTTTGTTTCCGCTACTTTCTGTTAGGTTGACGAGAAGAGAACAGAGTCCTCTGAAAGAGGGGGCCTTATACAGCACAGAATTCATTAAAGCAGAAATATGCTAGGTCCCCTTTAAGAGGCTGCATCACTGGTGGGCCCGAGTCTGCACAGAATGTATTAACATATCTGAGGAAAGAATATGGATACTCCAAGGCACTTTGGTCAGCAATGGAAGTTCTGGAGGAGAGTGAGTACAAAAGCTAGTTTGTATTGTCCAGTTCTATCTGGTTAAGTTCCAGCGAGGATGGAGGGAGAATGAACTCTTGTTCTACAAGCATTTGCAATGGTCAGAATGCTACATTGCAATTGTCAAGGATATTGTATAAGTAGAAGCATCAATCTATCAAGTTTTCCAAAGGAGAACTCTCTTTGCTCTGAGTCATGTTCACAATTCATCCTTCTGATTATCATGTGCCTAATCACACAGTCTATCCTCCCACAAGGAAACATCCGGCTCTATCAGAATTTAATTAAGCTCATACTAAGTGTCAAGAACTTTGTAGAAAGGAATTGTAATATTTGACTTTAAGGACATTCCACTTCAACGGACAATTAAACTTTTCACTGTGCATAAATAAACTGTCCTTTTGATTTTATTCATTGGTTATATGAATTTGAAGACTATGAACAGCCACTCCATTTCCCATTAAGGCATGCATGTACACAGAACTGTTTTCTTTGAGTTGACAAAAGCATTGTTGAGACTACAGGAACGAAGTGGGTCCTGTGCTATGGTAATGAATGCAATCCCAGTGAGGGCCATGGAAGGCTGGCAGCTGGCGTTTCCTGGTGACCCTCCCCAGCATCAAAGATCACCTTTCCAGAAGTTTTAGCATTTTCATGAGTTAGAGATCAAATAAAACGGAATAGTAAGTTAAGTAGAAAATACGTTGTATTCAGGACAGTCGCTAGCATTTCAAAATAAATCTATGATCTCCAGTGTTTTATTTTGATTCTTCTTTGCTATTTGCTTGCTTCTTTTTCTGGAAAAATATTCAATAAATAAGTGGTACAATAAGATTCCATCTTATCAGTCACCTCTGTAGCTACTTCTTAGAATGTTTTGTTCCTCAATATTCATTGACTCTTTCATACTATTCTTATTTCTGTTCAATGTTTTTCTGCTCCTATTTAACATGACACGTTTCATCAGTCTTTATCCCCAGATTCGTGTTTTTTTCTTCATAATACTTGCACAATATAATGCCAGATATCGACAGCTATTTCTGTTTCTTCTCTCAGAAAGTAAGTTCTCTGGTGACAGAAACTTTGTCTTATTTTCTTTACTGTCTCCAACCCCACTATTGTTGTAATTTTTTGGGAACTATAGGTTGAATATCCCTTATTGGAAATGCTTGAGACCAGAAGTGTTTCAGATTTCATTTTTTTTTCAAAATTTTGGAACATTTGCACATAACATAATGAGATATCTTGGGGATGGGATCCGTGTCTAAACACAAATTTCATTTATGTTTTACATACACCTTATAGACACAGCCTGAAGGTAATTTTTGCAATACTTTAAATAATTTTGTGCATGAAACAAAGTTTATGTACATTAAACCAGCAGTCTCCAGCCTTTTTGGCACAGGGACCGGTGCCAAATTTTTCTATGGCCGGTGAAGGGTGGGGATGGTTTCAGGATGAAACTGTTCCACCTCAGATCATCAGGCAATAGTTAAGAGTCTCAGAAGGAGCACGCAACCTGGATCCCTCACCTGTGCAGTTCACGATAGTGTCCGGGCACCTATGAGAATCTAATGCCTCCACTGATCTGACATGAGGTGGAGCTCAGGTGATAATCCTTGCTCGCCTTGCTGCTCACCTCCTGGTGTGCCGCCGGGCTCCTAACAGGCCGCGAACTGGCACTGGTCCTGGGCCCGAGGGTTGGGAACCCCTGCATTAAATCATCAGGAGGCAAAGGTGTCACTACCTCAACCATCCATTTGGCCAATCTGTGATTATGTGGCATCACCATCATGCTGTGCATGGAAAAGATATATCACAGCTGAACTGGGCTAGGAGGGCCTTTTATCCCTTGGGGACGCTGAATAATTGCACTTGCAATTTGATCCAGAAACTTCACATGAGTTCAGGTATAAAATTTTCCACTGTGGTGTCATGATAGCACTCAAAAAGGTTTGGGTTTTAGATCATTTGGAATTTCAGACTTTTCAGATTAGGGATGCCCAAACTGTAGTTATTTTGCTTACTAAAGTCGATTTAGATTTACATTACTCCAAACAAATCTCCATCTTACCTATTTTTTATAAAGGTTTCCATCCAAATTATTATAAGGAGATTACATTTTTATTCCCAGAAAGTCACTGTAGTATAATGAACTATTAGAACTGTAAAGCAAAGTATCTGAGTTCATCTTGATCCCATATATTGGACTGTCTTCTATAATATTGGACAGTGTATTATATAGTATGCTGTGTAAGTTTGGATGTATCATTTTTTTTCCCTATGGATTTTCTACTTTTCCTCCCTACTTTCCAGGTTCATGGTGAAAATCAAATGAGAGCATACATAAAATACTTTTTGAATTTTTAAATACAATGTTATTAGGGTATTATTATTATTATTATTATTATTATTATTATTGAACTAAGATGGCCCAAACACTTTCTCTTGACAGCTAAGAAGACACTCAAAGGAAAAAAGAAATATATATACACATTTTTTTTCTTAACTCAATCATATCTCAGTCTTAGGCTTCTTCAGTTATTCAGCAGACAGGCTTTCTTGCTTTTGTTGTCATTTTATTGCCTGTGAGTGCCTATTGTCTCTATTCAAACCTGGGAAATACACATGAAGTCATGACAAGTACATGAAGTTAGGCGATAATAAGTTTTACATGTGTTTCCCTTATGTGAAATAGCATCCTTACCTCCTTAAGTGGGGAATGATTTCCCAGCCTTGGAGATATCCTGCCAGGTGTTTATTATAGCTCCATGTGAGTTCCAAACCCTATGACAAGAAATGCAAATTGAAGTATTTATGTCATTGGTTTGTGGGGCAGCCCACAGAGAAATAAAAATGTGTTTGTAAACTCTGAACATAGGTAGGCATTTTTGAAATCCTCCAGATCTGACGGAATGAGTTCCAACTAAGAGTGTGGTATTGTTTATTACAACTTTGAGTGGCAGTCAAATATATTAAATACATTCCAAAGATTGTAAAATGCATTAGCATTAGCAATTTAATACTGTCAACAAATTTAACTGTCACTCAGGAGCTTATCTTCCCTTGTTGTAAAAAAAATAGCCAAAAATGAAACTCCTTTCTTGATGGACAATAATGTTCAAGGAGACAAAAGCTTTTCCATGTACACATCCACACACAGGAAGGATAGACTGCATTTAGTAAAATTAAGTGGCACAAAATTAATATAGGCATTTGGCTATGGCTGGACAACTTGAAGCCTTAAAAAATAGTTTGACAAAATGATTAACTGGTCACCACCTACTACTCAGGAAATCTGGCTCATAAAAACGCATGGGAGATGTCTCTCCAGGAGAAAATGATCTTCCAGCATCCATACGCACCTGTCAACATAGTACTTCTTCCATTAATGGGGACGTTTATGAAGTATTCTTAATAGCATGGTAAATGTTACTGCTCTGATATTAATTGAAAAAGAGCAGAACATAAAATTCCTTATAAAATATAATTACAATAATATTAGTAAATTATTATCAAAAGCCTATAAAGGATGACTCACCAGCATTGAGCATTATTTGCCAGACATCGGAATAAGCACTTTATTTATTCCATATTAGCCTTTCAGACAGGTTTGTGAGATCCATTTTTAGGCAGAGAAACTGAGGCTCAGAGAGTAAAAGTAACTTGCTTAAGAGCTCCCAGCTCCTAAATGACAGAGCCAGGCTTTGATATGAAGTCTATTAATTCTGTTAATTATAAACACTCTGCTAGGTTATCTGAGACATGCTACTTTAGTATGCCAGGAGTCTTGCATGCATTATAGACATTAATTCTCACAATCACAATACAGTAAAAAAATATTTTTTCCCATTATACAGATGAGATATCTATAATGATAAAAATAAGTAACTAGCAAAATTCTCACAGAGCCACAATACTCCCTAATCATGTCATTATTTCTCAACGAGACTTGCAAAAGAAAAAATGTTACCCGTGAATATCATTTGGAGAATAGATTAAGCTTATTTATTTATTATAGTGTTTAAAATTTTTAAGCAGGGAGTGGGTGTGTGGATAGACAGAGAGAAAGAAAGAGGGTAAATATTATCTGCTTAGCAACTTGTCAATCATATGCATAGTCAGAATGATCTGGCTATTCAACAGCTGAATGAGGAGTAGAAAAGCGAATCCTTCCCATAATCCTCATGCTCACCACCTGGAATGTTTTGGTTTATTTTGTGCTCCTTCTACCCCCGCCTACCTTCTGGATCCTGTGAAAGTTAATGCTGCATTCTTGCTTCCCAGTGTTTTCCACGTGCATGGAAGCTCCTGTATCTTGTATACCAGGAATAGATATACATTGAGGCATATTTTAAATTGAAAGCAGCCACCTTGTTTTTTACTCAAACCTAATTGTCATACATAATTTGAGCTAACACATGCAAATCTCCTAGCACAAATTTCTGGACTATAATAAGCAATCAACAAATTGTAATTTTCTTTCTTGATTCCCAAAAGTTCCTCCTCAACAAAATCTAAGAAGCCTTATAAGGATTTCCTCTCTGTAAGAAGAAAAAAATCCTCAAGCTTGCCTTTGTTTTTACTTTTAATAATAGTAATTTATAAGGAATAATTTTAAATATATACAAAAGTAGAGAATAGAGTCTAATAATCCTAATAAGCCCACACCTATCTTGCTTCATGTGTATCTTATCTACCCCAATATCCCCCACCCATAATATTTTGAAGCAAATATCTTCTTATAAATATTTTAATATGAATTTCTAGAGATAAGATTTAAAAAAAATTGTCATAACGTCATCACATTTACAAATAAGATTAATTCCTTAATATAATCAGTATCCAATTGAAACTCACATTTCCTGATTTTTAAAGATTAGTCATTTGAATCATTACCTAATAAGGTCTACATATTATTAGACTTTATTTGATGTCTTCTACATCTTTTATTCTCTTCATTTATAGGCTTCCCTGAATCTGTTGTTCTCACAAATTTTTCTTACAGAAATTAAGCTGTAGTCTTGTAGATTTTTCCACAAGCCATACACTTACTGCCAATATTTCTCTAGCATTATTTAGTGATCCTCTTTCCCTTGTATTAGCCCTAATCATATGAAATTACTAATATTCAACTGGCCCTAATTTACAAAATGGCGACTTTAAGTGGTTCAACCTAGTATTTCTTGAAAATTGGCAGTTAGGTCTAGACTAGACCTAGTCTGCCTTTGATAGCTTGCCTGCTTTCAAATATGACAAGATGTTCCAGGCTCATATTTTATAGGTCCTGCCCGAGATTGGCAGTCAGGATTTCTTTAAGTGTTGATTTCTTCTTAGGAAATGGTAATTAGCGATTAGTTTAGATACCATGAGTGCATTCTGGTATTTTAAGTTGGTTCTTCTTTCTGGGACTTTTCAATGCACCAAGATACTGTATTTTATAATTTTAAGGTAAAATACATAATGAGCTCATACTAATACTTTCAGATAAAATTCAGGCTTTTACTTAATCTCATTCATCTTATATAATATTGCTATTTAATCATGGCAAAAATTCCAATTAACAACAAGTTACTCATTTTCTTTATGCTATATCATGTATAACAATACCAACAGTAGCACTAAAAATCCGATTACTGAAAACAGTTTGTTTGATTCTCTTATTTATCTATTTACTTGCAGTTCTTTATATCAAGAAGATTATATCCTACTAGGGATATGCAGGAAAATTAGTATTTTATAGTTCTTTGGAACAACTTTCTAGGTGGTTGTGCTGACAACTGAATACATAAGATCGTTATTCCATGCCACTTTTATTTCTTATGAGTTGCTTTTTAATTTTTGAAAAATAGTTATGTAAAAAATGTGTATAGTTCCAAATTCAAGTCTACTAAACAAGGTAGATACATAAATGTCTGGATTCTATCTTTGTTTTCTCCATCCTTCTCCCTCCCTTTGCTTAAAAGTAGCCCTTTTATTTTGCAGTTTATTGTCCCATTGCCTTTTCTTGAGATGAAAGATAATATATGAATTAGTGTGGTAGCATACTAACACATTCCCTCCATCTTGATTCTCTTTTTACTTAACAATGTACCCTAAAGAATACTCCATTGTTGTTTACAGCCATATTCCTCATTTCTTTCTACAGGTGCATAATACACTGTGTGCCAGTATCCTATTTATACATTTGCTGCAACTAATAGCCTTGTTTATGTGTCTTTTTAATATGTTGCCACTGTATCTTTGGGATAGATTCCTAGAACTGTAATTGTTTCATCAAATAGTAAATGAATATGTAATTTTTTCTAGGTATTGCCAAATTTCCTTCCCCAAGGGTTTTAGCATTTTGCATTACCATCAGCAACGTAGGAAAAGTCTGCTTTCCCACAGCTTTGCCAGACTGTGTTGTCAAACTTCTGGAATTGTGCTGATCTGATAGAATAGCTATCCTAGCAGAGTGTTAATATGCACTTCTCTTTCTATGAGTAACGTTGAGCATCTTTTCAAATGGTTGAGAGGCATTTGTGCTTCTTTTTATTTGAACTGTCCAAGTTTTTATAGCACTGCTAGCATTTTTCTTCTCTATTCTTGAGGTGCTCTTTGTATATCTGGGATACGAATACTTCATGAAATAAGTGGCAAATAGTTTCTCCCACTGTGTTATTTGGCTTTTTACTTTGCTTATGTCATTTTAATTAATTAAATTTTTCAGTCATCTCGTCTTTTAAAAGCTGGTTTCTTTCATTGGCTCTGATGAAAACTAGTTTCTCAATCTCTTGGGACTCTTTTAAGGGTTGGTTTTAATCCCTTCCAGCCCAACATTATAAACAGAGATTCTATTTGCTTTGTGTCCATATTCAATGAGGGTAAGCTGAGATTTATAGAATGTTTTCCACGTGAGACACTTTGTGCTTCCAGACACTTAATTAAAACCAAAAAAGGTTATGATATCTTCTCTGGCTTTCACATTACCCATATAAAGTGATGTGATTGGCATCTGACAATTTAAGGATTTGATATTAATTATTTAAACTTCCCAAAGAATGTGCCATTCCTTCGTAGCTATGCATAATAATTTTGCTGTAAAAAAAGTGGAATGTCACATGGAGGAGGACTACCTGTGTTACCTGTGGGGCTAATGTTGCTGAACAATGCTAACAGAGATCTGTGCATGTCACCCATGGGAAGAAAATAGTCCTGAGATTTCCAGCTAATCTTGAGCAATGAATTATCACCCATAATTTTTTTCCTTGGGTGGGTATATTTTTATTGCTAATTATCTTTATAATGTCATAATCTGATGGCACTGAGTTTCATATTTTGCTTCTCCTTTGCAAACAATTTATTTTTGTATTTGGAATTAAGTATGCACAATATGAAAGCACAATTAATTGATCACACGGCAAAATATACACATAGTTCCCTTTTAGTTTGACAATAAAAATATTAAAAAGACTTCATTAATTATCTACAAACAAAACACTGTACACATTTAAATGACATAAATTTCTCTATCCCCGTCTCTATCTTATAAAAATAATTTGAAATCTAGTTAGACAGATAAATTATATGTTGTTGTTTCAGACATATGTCTTTAGACATTTTAATAGGAAAACTAAAAGGGATATTTACTATCTTAACATTTTGAAATTAGACAATTTTTGATTTTGCAATTAAGTACATCTTTCAAAACAAATATGAGAAAACTAGTTTTGGTTTTTAGCCTGATAATAATAATGCTAAACATTATAAAGGTAATTTGCAGCTTTCATGAAGGTACTTTATGTATTTGACCTTGTTTTCCTGAGACTGAGATTGCTAAATCATTGAAGCAGCTTTTTCACAGAGCCTGAAACATTCACATGTAAAAGTCTGATCCTACGTCCACCATTTTCAAGAGAAAGTATGTTTTGTATTTTACTATGATGACTGTGACTTAAAGAAACACAAACAGGAATATTAGACATATTGGTTAGAAATTTGATTTGTTCTGAACTTGGTGATTTATTTGTTTGATCTGAGGCAAACTAGGTGTTTGGTGTTTGATATGTTGTTTTTTTTTCTTTTCTTTTTCTCCAATTCATCTAGCTAAATGAGGAGTATTTCAAGTGGTTAAGTAGAGTCTTTGTGTTTATGCCTTTTAGGCTCATCTTAATTCATTAAAAGGGTAACTGATTATTATTTTTTACTTATGTTGCTGTTTCCTTTTGATTTATTATTTACTGTGCCATCTTAAATTTTTTAAAAAAATATGCTTTCATAAGGCTATTGGTTTCCATAATATTTAATAATGTAGGTATAGGTCTCAGATATTTGTGATGCCCAAAATTAACAATTTATTGTATCATTTTTACTATGGAAGTAACCAGTAAATATCAATAATGTTTTTCTGGTAAGAAATTCATATAGAGATAACTCCTATTCTGGACACTGTACTGTATATTTGTCTTATTATATTTAATCTTTACAAGGACCCTATGAATTTTCCCAGTTTTCATTTGCACAAACTAAGTCTTAGAAATTAACCAAGTTTACACTCCTATTAAATAGACAAGTTAGGAATTGGCTGCATAAAGTTTAGTTCCAGAGTCTATGACTTAACTAACACAGAGACCACATTACTTTACTTTGAATCAATTAGTCCATTTCCCCATCACATTTGAATTGAAATGCGTGTTTAAATTTAAAAAATTTGTGAAGATATTCAGTTGTGGATTATCACCACATATCAACGTCATTCAGAAAGTCAATCTATTGATAATGACCATGGTTGTGACCAGGATAAATTAAGATCTACTGACTATAAGATACATTTTGCCAGAATGAACTCCATTAAAATTAATTTTCAATGAGTAGAAAGATGAGGATGGGTTTATTTTTAGATTTAAAGGAAGCAGTCAGACTCCAAATCTCAAATAATATCACTGTAAAATTGGAATTTCTATAATGAAAACATTTGCTAAGATTTGCATTTAATTCAGTATTTCAATAGCAGGTTATATGGTAATCAAAATTCCACAGGAAATGATGTGAATTTCACTAAACTGGAAGTGGAAACTTTTGGAGAGGTGACGTCTCTGCTTTGTTCATTATTCTGCCTCCAATGTTTTGCACAATGGCTGTCTTGTTATAAGAACTCAGCTGAATCCAAGTAAGTAATTAATGTATTATTAATAATTGATCATTAATCATCATCTTTAACTCTAGTCCAGCAGCTCCCTGGCTTCTGATCATTTTTGTTATTCCTACTGGGATCATTCCTTGGGCTACATTCATGGTCCTATTAGATTTTCCCTTCACTCCGATCCTCAGAATTTTCTAGGACAGAGGTTTTATTTAATCCTTTGGGGCTTTCTAGTTCTAAACTTTGAATGACCATTTATGCCTCTGGAAATATCAGCCTAATATTAGTACCCTGACCAGAAGCCCTGCTAGGTTCACTCCTACAAAATATCAGAGACTATCAGAAAGAACTTGACAACTACAAAGAACTATACAAGGAATGTCTACTTGCAAACCAGAAAATCCACTGCTAGTCTGGGTTGTTTTCTGCGTGTTTTTTCCCTAACTATGAAAACCTTATTTAATAGAGTTAAATGACACTACTTAACTCACAGTGAAATGTATTGATTTTCTCTGCTTCTGCAAAGGTGACCTCTAGGCAATGGTAGACTCCAAATTACAGCAAGGCAAACAGGTATTATAAATTTAACTCAGCAGTTTGAAATCTATCAGCCAGTTAATTCCCACCTCTCTTTACAGTCCATTAAATAGTCTATTTTTAATTGAAGTTATAATATTTATTTTCTCATTCTCACCTGTTTGGGTATGCTACATTTCTTTGGTAATTTCTCTAGAGATTTTTGCTTGGATTAAATTTTTTTTTCCATTATCCTCAGTACATTTGTCCTTTTTTCAAGTGTGTTTGGAATCAATTGTCTAGAATTTAGAATAAACTTTTTTGAAAAATGGAAAAGACCTCATAACTCTAAGTTAGGCAAACAAACCAAACCCTTCATTGTTCAGTACAGGAAATAGAAACATCCTTGCTATGGAGGAGAAAGTTAGTATAACTAAAATATCTGATCCTAAGTTTCAACTCACGTAATTAAAACGTGAGGATTTACTTGTTCTCACTGTCAAAAGTATTAGAATGAAATGACTATCCAGACTGTTACAAAAAAAAAACAAATTATGAGTGATGACTGAATATTTGTAAAATACAATGCACTGTATACATTTGTTCTTAATCATAGATCTAATAATTAATTTCTACCTCCAATACTACTTAAAGTAAGAAATTTTGTTTTGGTGTATTTTATAATCAGAATTTCAGCTTTGAGTGTGATTTGTAACTACAAAGAAGAAATTACGTTTAGGCTGATTTTTATTGTAATACAAGTTGAGTAGCCTTTATCAGAAATGTGTGGGACCAGAAGAGTTTCAGATTTCAATTTGTTTTCAGATTTTAGAATATTTGCATAAACATAATAAAAGATGTTGGGCATGGGACCCAAGTCTAAACATGGAATTTGTTTGTTTTATATATACCTTATACATATAGCCTGAAGGTAATTTTATACAACATTTTAAATAATTTTGTGCCTGAAACAAAATTTGTGTACATCGAATTATCAGAAAGCAAAAGTGTCACTATCTTAGCCACCCGTATAAACAATCTGTGATTGTTTGGCATCACCATCATTTCTGATTTTGAACTTATATATACTACTGATAAGCAATCATCTTCTTACACTTATTCACACATAAGTACTTAACAATAAAAAATATATGACATACCATTAACATAGTGAACAAATGACGTGTTCATTTTTCTGGTAGCTCATGCTTGCTTCCCAACACTTTGGGATGGCAAGTCGGGTGGATCACTTGAGCCCAGGAGTTGGAGAACAGCCTGGGCAACATGGTGAAACCCCATCTCTACAAAAATTAGTTGAGTGCCATGGCGCACACCTGTAGTCCCATCTACTTGGGAGGCTGAGGTAGGAAGAGCCCTTGGGCCCACAAGGTCGAGGCTGCAGTGAGCCATGGTCACGCCACTGCACTCCAGCCTGGGTGACAGAGTTCGACCTTGTCTCAAAATGAAAACAAAAGCAAAAACAAAACAACAACGACAACAACAAAACGTGTTCAGGGTATTAAGTGGCACAGTAGCATCCTCAGAATAACTGTATGTGTGTTAAACAATAGCAACAGCAAACAACGGCAGGCTTTCAGTCTCCACCTATGATGCTATGTTTTGGTAAAAAGGTTACTGTGCATTGTATTATTATTATTATCTTTAGGTGAGAAGAAACACCAGAAGCAGTTGAGGGACCAGGACGAGGGCTCTCTTGATTCCTAAAGGGATAAGGAAGCATTCTGCTAGATGGTTTTTTAAAGTGTTTCTACCAGAGTCACCTGTCTTGTTAACAATGCTTTTTTTTTTCCTTAGAATTCCTCTCTTTGATTTTATAAACTGTCATTATTCCTTGTTCTGCTATGAATGCATGCTACTCTAGTCCCTCAATAAGCCCATCATCTGTCTTCACTAAATCATCTACAGGCACTTTTTCAGCGTTAACAATGTCACATGAGGTCGGGTGTAGAATTTTCCACCTTTGGCATCATGTTGGCTCTCAAAAATTTTCAGATATTGGATCATTTCAGATTTTGTAGTTTTAGATTAAGGATGCTCAACTTGTAACATAAAAATATTTAGTTAATTGAATTAATCCAGTTTCTAAACGGAGAGTCATGCAATATGTTGTAATATGGAATGACACTAATACAGTGTTAGAAGTATTACTCATTTATTTGGCAAGCCTTTCTTCAGTTTTTCCTGTAAGCCAAGACCTATCTCTTGTTCTTCAACACTTAGAATTCAATGTGGAAGCAGACAGACTGGTTTCTACCCCCAAAGTTCTGAGCCTTGGCAACCTCTTCATTAGTAAAACAGCTATATAATCATCATCTTTTATAATTATATAATGTGTTCTAGTTTTTAATGTGAATTCGCACCTGTTGTCTCATTTTATTATTACTTGGCATTCAAGCACCTTATACACAGGCCATTTCTGAATACAATCCTGGATGGTTAGCAGGGGATAGGATAAATGAAAATATGAATAAAAATAAAATAAGAATAAATAATTGGCCAAAACAATCCCTCCTGATAATTCAGAAGTAGTGTACAGATTCCTTGGGTTTTTCCTGTTTTGTAGTTTCCAGGAATTTCCAAATAGAAAATTTACTTTATATTGATCTGGCGTTATCCATGTTTTCATTTTTGTAATTAACCTCACTGATATAACTCTTTTTTATATTAAGTGTATTATTTTAAATACTGTATACTTTGGATAGTTACCCATGCAGACATGTCAATTTGCTTGGAAATTTCTTGTTTTTCTTTTTTTATTTATTAGCATCATTCTGACTCTAATTTTTGACATAATTCATAGAAAGAAGTCATTGAAACATTCATTATGTAATGAATAAGGGAAGCAATGAATATTTAGCTTTATATATATATAATTTATAATTTTTGCATACTGCCTTTTATTCCATAATATTTCTGTATATGGTATATTAACTTTTTTTCAGTGTCTTATGGCCATTTAAATCAAATAGCACTGATATATCTATGTTTAGTAGCATGTATTTGAATGTTTAATACATATATTTGAAAATTTGAATGAAGAAGTTAGAATCTGGTTTCAAAGTAAATACTTAAAGTGATGGTTTCTGGGAATAATTAAAAAGACTATCAAATATGTCAGTTATAAATAAATTGCAGCTTTGGAGACAATGAGATGTTTGTATTATAATAAAAATACTTTGAAATATTCCTAACTAAAAATAAATATTAGAGATAAGTTGTTAATATAAGTATGGCTGTAGTGTGGATTGCTAAAAAGGGAACTGGATTAGCTGTCAGGAGACCTGGTTTCTCGGGTTGGTTCATCCCTTGATTTTAGGCAAGTCATGGGAGTTCTCCAGGCATCAGTTTTTTAATCTAAAAATCAGGATTTAATAAATACACTATGATTCTTATCTAGTTCATTTAGTGCATTATTCAATGATCCCCACATTAAATGTTAAGTAGTGGTTATAATAGTAAATTCTCATACATTGAGAGAAAAATAATATGTGCAATACTAGACCAAAAATATGTGGACTACTAAACCATCAATGACTATTGGAAAAATGCAAAAATTATTATGATATATTGCAGAAATAACCATAAATTATCATCCTCCCTGTAATAATGCCTTTACAGTGTGACTTCCCAGATCCTACTTTAAAAGGTCAAGTCTATTTTCCAATTTCTTGAATTTGTGCTGGTTGTGTGACTTGCTCCAGTCAACACAATGCAGTAGAAGCAGCATTGTACCAGTTGAGAGTTTAAGCTCCAAAAGGTCTTGCAAATTTCTAGCCTTTCTATTGCAACTCTGAGAAGAACCCCAGGCTGCAGCATGGATGAATGGCCATATTGATCAGATAGTAATCATCCCAACCATGTGTGCACGCCCAGCCCAAATTGGCACAGGTACCCAAGCTGCTGACTGCAGATGCCTGAGCGAGCCCAGAAGAGACCAGAAGAACCACCTCACTTCACCAAGCCTAAAATTCCAACCCCAAAATAATGAGCTGAATATACACTTTTAATAAACTACTACACTTTAAGATGTTTTTCTATGCAGCAAAAGATAACTGGTGCAGCTATGAAGTCCTAATTTCTCCCAAATACAATAAAAGTTACTGTAGAATAGATGCAGATATTAGATGGAATCATACTTTGCCCTCAATATTTTATATCTGGTCACTGTTATAAAAAAGTGATCTCCATAGTATAAGAAAGTGGTAACATTCTATAAGAGGGAAACAAGATAGGAGAAGGAAAGTCATAGAGTAAGACTGCATGGTGACAAAAGTGAATAATTACGTGTTGTATACTTTAAAATTACTATAAGAGTAGATTTTAAATGCTGTCACCACAATAAAATAAGTAGATGAGATGATGGATATGCTAATTATTTTGATTTAATCATCTTACAATGTATACGTGTATGAAAACATCACATTGTAGTCCATAAATCTATACAATTATTATTATTAATTAAAAATAAAATAAAAAACCGAGCCCAACAAACAAAATTGTCGAAATAAAGATTGTTCCTATTACTAGGCCAGATTACTTCTTTTTCTATTGCTGGAAAATAGAGGAAATACTCAATTTATTGAGACAAAATAAGTCAACTCCTTGCTACTCTTAAATACTTCTTTCTTGCTTCAGTCTTGCTGACTTTTATTTCCAGTAGTCCTCCAAGATGATTTATTACAAAATGTTGTGTGGTTATATATTATCGTGTATGGCAAATGTGATTTGTTTTGAATTTTTGTTGCTTTTATAATTAGGAAGAGAACTTATATCTCTGTTAGTGTAATTCAATTTTGTGGACATGACTTGACAGGAACTATCTTTCCCATGCTACAAAGTTAAATAACAGATTGCATAAAACTGTGAAAACTAAAAGCTCTTTCAACATATTAGTGAGAAAATATTCCATGAGCCAAGAAGAGCATATACATTTTAATATAATACATATGTAATCTGGGTTTTTCTAAAATTATTTCATATCTAATAACTGTTCTGTTATACTCACATAATATATTTTATGATTATCAGACAATGTGTGATGTTTTTGTTTGGAAAGATATAGCCATTGTATATTAACTATTATATAACATTAAGATGAATATATTTGCATCAAAGAAAAATGTTTTTTAAAATGGAAGTGTTGATAGGTTATATTGGTATAGATTCTCCAGAGAAATGGAATCAATAGGAGATTTGGAAATTGGTTAATGTAATCATAAAAGTTTCATCATCTGCTTTTTCCAAGCTGGAGAATCAGGAAAGCCAGTGCAATTTCGTATAAGTCCAAAGACCTGAGAACTGGGTTGGGCCGCTGGTTTAAGTCCCAGATTTCAAAAGCTTGAAAGCCAGGACCTCTGTTATCTCGGGGCAGGAGAAGATGGATGCACCAGCTAAAGAGGAGGGAATAAATTTACTTTTCCTCCACCTTTTTGTCCTAAGAGTGCCTCACTGGAATCTATGATGTCTGCCTACATTGGTGAGGGTGATCTTCTTTACTCAGTCGGCCAATTCAAATGCTAATCTCTTTTGGAAACACCCTCACAGATACACCTGGAAATAATGTTTTGTTAGCTATCTAGATATCCCTTACCCCTGTCAAATTTATATGTATATTAACCATCTGAAGTCTACTCCTTCTTAACTTGGCACCCATATCCATTTCCTTAAACCATATCTAATTTCCAAATAAAGACAATAACAGGGTTATAATTCCACCTCTCATGATAGAACTGTCCTGTGTACAACTCAAAACACAGTAACCCCTTTCCAGAAAGAGCAGTCAAAATCCTTGAATAATGTTTACTCTTCTTCTGATAGCAATACATCTTACATTACATAGTAAGGGAATATGAGAGGAAATAGAACAAAGATATTTCTTAATATGTGTATATATACACACAAACATACTTATAACAAAATAAAGAGAAAATACTCAGGACAATTACAATCCCCATTTCTATAACTGGTCCTATGGTTATAGCTGGTTTTTATAACTACTTTCCAATAGCCAATTTATTTTCCCATTGCCTTCAGTAAACACCTCAGCTTGTTGCAGTTTTTTTATTTTATTTTATTTTATTATTATTATACTTTAAGTTTTAGGGTACATGTGCACAATGTGCAGGTTACTTACATATGTATACATGTGCCATGCTGGTGTGCTGCACCCATTAACTCGTCATTTAGCATTAGGTATATGTCCTAAAGCTATCCCTCCCCCCTACCCCACCCCATAAAAGTCCCCAGAGTGTGATGTTCCCCTTCCTGTGTCCATGTGTTCCCATTGTTCAAATCCCACCTATGAGTGAGAATATGCGGTGTTTGGTTTTTTGTTCTTGCGATAGTTTACTGAGAATGATGATTTCTAATTTCATCCATGTCCCTACAAAGGACATGAACTCATCATTTTTTATGGCTGCATAGTATTCCATGGTGTATATGTGCCACATTTTCTTAATCCAGTCTATCATTGGTGGACATTTGGGTTGGTTCCAAGTCTTTGCTATTGTGAATAGTGCCGCAATAAACATACATGTGCATGTGTCTTTATAGCAGCATGATTTATAGACCTCTGGGTATATACCCAGTAATGGGATGGCTGGGTCAAATGGTATTTCTAATTCTAGATCCCTGAGGAATCACCACACTGACTTCCACAAGGGTTGAACTAGTTTACAGTCCCACCAACAGTGTAAAAGTGTTCCTATTTCTCCACATCCTCTCCAGCACCTGTTGTTTCCTGACTTTTTAATGATTGCCATTCTAACTGGTGTGAGATGGTATCTCATTGTGGTTTTGATTTGCATTTCTCTGATGGCCAGTGATGGTGAGCATTTTTTCATGTGTTTTTTGGCTGCATAAATGTCTTCTTTTGAGAAGTGTCTGTTCATGTCCTTCGCATGCTTTTTGATGGGGTTGTTTGTCTTTTTCTTGTAAATTTGTTTGAGTTCATTGTAGATTCTGGATATTAGCCCTTTGTCAGATGAGTAGGTTGTGAAAATTTTCTCCCATTTTGTAGGTTGCCTGTTCACTCTGATGGTAGTTTCTTTTGCTGTGCAGAAGCTCTTTAGTTGAATTAGATCCCATTTGTCAATTTTGGCTTTTGTTGCCATTGCTTTTGGTGTTTTAGACATGAAGTCCTTGCCCATGCCTATGTCCTGAATGGTAATGGCTAGGTTTCTTCTAGAGTTTTTATGGTTTTAGGTCTAACGTTTAAGTCTTTAATCCATCTTGAATTAATTTTTGTATAAGGTGTAAGGAAGGGATCCAGTTTCAGCTTTCTACATATGGGTAGCCAGTTTTCCCAGCACCATTTATTAAATAGGGAATCCTTTCCCCATTGCTTGTTTGTCTCAGGTTTGTCAAAGATCAGATAGTTGTAGATATTTCTGAGGGCGTTATTTCTGAGGGCTCTGTTCTGTTCCATTGATCTATATCTCTGTTTTGGTACCAGTACCATGCTGTTTTGGTTACTGTAGCCTTGTAGTATAGTTTGAAGTCAGGTAGTGTGATGCCTCCAGCTTTGTTCTTTTGGCTTAGGATTGACTTGGTGATGCGGGCTCTTTTTTGGTTCCATATGAACTTTAAAGTAGTTTTTTCCAATTCTGTGAAGAAAGTCATTGGTGGCTTGATGGGGATGGTATTGAATCTATAAATTACCTTGGACAGTATGGCCATTTTCATGAATTGATTCTTCTTACCCATGAGCATGGAATGTTCTTCCATTTGTTTTGTATCCTCTTTTATTTCATTGAGCAGTGGTTTGTAGTTCTCCTTGAAGAGGTCCTTCACGTCCCTTGTAAGTTGGATTCCTAGGTATTTTATTCGCTTTGAAGCAATTGTGAATGGGAGTTCACTCATGATTTGGCTCTCTGTTTGTCTGTTATTGGTATAAGAATGCTTGTGATTTTTGTACATTGATTTTGTATCCTGAGACTTTGCTGAAGTTGCTTATGAGCTTAAGGAGATTTTGGGCTGAGACAATGGGGTTTTCTAGATATACAATCATGTCATCTGCAAACAGGGACAATTTGACTTCCTCTTTTCCTAATTGAATACCCTTTATTTCCTTCCCCTGCCTAAGTGCCCTGGGCAGAACTTCCAACACTATGTTGAATAGGAGTGGTGAGAGAGGGCATCCCTGTCTTGTGCCGGTTTTCAAAGGGAATGCTTCCAGTTTTTGCCCATTCAGTATGATATTGGCTGTGGATGTGTCATCGATAGCTCTTATTATTTTGAGATACGTCCCATCAATACCTAATTTATTGAGAGTTTTTAGCATGAAGGGTTGTTGAATTTTGTCAAAGGCCTTTTCTGCATCTATTGAGATAATCATGTGGTTTTTGTCTTTGGTTCTGCTTATATGCTGGATTACATTTATTGATTTGCATATATTGAACCAGCCTTGCATCCCAGGGATGAAGCCCACTTGATCATGGTGGATAAGCTTTCTTTACTTGGCAGGATCACCGAAGCTTTCATTACTGAAGAGTCTGGGCCATTTGTTGTCTTTCCTGCATTGGGTTACTGTAGTTTTTATTGACCTTAATTACAGGCATGGTAAAATACTATCAGAAACCCTGAAGGATCTCCTGGGTTTCAGATAACACTCTTCCTTACCTCCGTTGTGCAGTAGTGGTTCATTTTCCCCTTGGTGGACCAGATCAGTCTCCCCAGGCATCATCGCAACTGCTTTCTTTTCCTGTGGACTCAGAGGCATGAGGAACCCCAAGTGGCCAGGTGACATCTTAACTTCCAGTTCAGTGGGATCACTGTTGTGTTTCCTGGAGGAACCATTCCTCCCTCTGAAACTGAGACCTCTAGGACAGCAGAGCCATGGAACAGAAAGCAAAATTTTGCTAGTGGATCACTTGGGGTAACAGTGAGTGGTGCCACTCCCATTTCCACTCCTTTATTTCTGGATTTTTGCTTATATAAATAAAAAAACTCAAGTAGTTCTTTTGGAGTGTAGCACATTTCCTCATCACACTTTCTACCTTACATCTAGAAATCTTCTGGGACTTATACTATTACACTTATTAATATGTTTTATTATTGTCAGACAATATGTGTTGCTGTTTGGAAAGACAAAGACATTTTATATTTACTATATAACATTAAGATGAATACATGTATATCAAAGAAAAATATTTTTTTGAAATAAAGATATTGAAAAGCAATAAGATATTCAGGGGAAAAGCTTAAAAATTAGCTTTGTGTTTGAGATGTAAATGATGCTTTACTTAACTATGGAATGGGACTCAATGCCACCTCCTGGGAAGTCAGTATGGAGGATAGGGAAGGGTGAAGAAGAGGAGGGTAAAAAAAAAAAAAGGAGAGAGAAGAGAAGATTCTGAGATTAAAAATATTAGAAGGAAAATGTAGAGAGAGGCCTGACAAGTAGTGACCACTGAGACAGGTTCAGTGGTGTAAGTAGATATGCAACTCAGAAAGAAGGAGAATGGGAAGGAACTGAAGACAAGGTGGAATGGCAGAAGTGAAAATGAAGAGAGTAGGACATTCTTTACTGGGGTTTGGTTATAAAAGGGAAAACAAAAAGATTAGAAAGCTAGAGGAGAAAGTAGTTTCGAAAGAAGTTTTAGTTTGGTTATTTTTAAAGGTGGAAGGTGTCAATGTCTTTATTTGCTAATAGAAGGATGAGAGAGAGAAAACTAAATTATACAGGAGAAAAAGGGGGTCATTTAGCAACAAAATCATGGTTTAGATGAGGGCAGACAGGTTCTGGAATCATAAACTTTGCCAGTCGTTCTGCCAAGTCACTGAGCCCTTTACAGGGCTGCACCGTATCTTTGAGGGGCCTTCTAGTTGTGATTCCCAGTGCATTAGGTAGTGTCATTCTAAGGGGCAAAATGTCTCCTTAATAAAAATAATAGCACCAGGAAGGGTGCACAGGCATTAGTCCTTTCTGCCTACACATTCAAAGAGACTTTTATTTATAATTTTTCTTCAAAATTTGCATTTTCTCCTTTCTAAAAAAAAAAAAAAAACCTCTGTTAGGTAACAAATGTGTTTTTAGAATATTCTTAACTTAAAATTTTTTTTGTGTGTTATTGAGTACTTTAAGATTGTGGCTATAACAAATCATTACCTTAAAGGGTTTTATCATCAAATCTAGAGTGAATCTAAGGGAAAAAAGGAAGAAGAAGAGGATATAATACAAAAATCAGATGTCTTTTTAGATCAATGATCAAAGGCTGTGTTTTGACGCTTTTGAAAATATGAGTTGTTATTACTCATTCTCTCATAGTTGGTATTTTTGCTCCATAAAATACCTACTGTTTCTTAGACATAACACAAACATTTTATTGACTATTTGAACATTATGAATAAAAGTGACTCATTTGGCCTAAAAACATCTAATTTAGTTTTGATTTTCCCACCTTCATTTTCCAAAAGTCTGTAACTTTTTTTTTGTTTTAAATAATCTCATCTCCATTTTTCACTAATATCTTGAAAGTGAATCACATTCTCTATTTGTCTTTTTATATACTTCAGCTTTGAAATCTATGTTATAATCTAAAAAAATAGTTATGATAACCAAGTTTTAAAATTTGGATAAGAAAACATTCTCAAGTTTACAGTTAATATCCCTGACGATGGAATTTCCATTAGGTGAGGTCCAAGGAAATGGGTGGATAAGAAAAACCCTTCAATGGTAGTGGCTCTGAGAGTCAGAATATGTAAATATACAATTTCACAGTAAAAAAAAAAAGTTTTTGTGCACATTCCGTGCATTGAACAGTATTTTCTAGAGTCACAGAATGTTAGAGATAAAAGGAATCTTAATGATTACTTATCTCCTTCAGTAGATAAGGAAACTGAGACCTAAGGAGTTCAGCGACTTTCACAAGATTACATATCTGGCTTAGGATGATTCTCCAGAAGGATGATGTTTTTACATACAATTATTGTTTTAATGTCAGCAAGCAGGGTGAAAACTACCCTCAAAAAGCCTTTAAATCACTCATAAACTACAACATAGAACAAAGCATCTGCAAGTGGGTCAAGTAGAGCATTTTTCTCTTTTTCTTTTTTTTAGAATGGAAACATTACTTTCTCTCCTACTGAATCCCAAGGGAAGCAGTCATCTTGTTTTCAAAGGGCTGCATTTGTACATAAAAAAATTATACAAAGTATCTGGGAAGTGAGACCAACTGAGGGAATAGTCCTGTTATGTTCTCTGGGTTAAGATGTGGGTTGAAATAAATCCACTCATTTGCCGTTAATTGATTTTTGACAAAGATGCTGAGAACACACAATGGGGAAAGGATAGTCATCAATAACTGCTGGTGAGAAAACTGGATATCCACATGCAGAAGAATGAATTAGACCCTTATCTCATAAGACGTTAAAAATAATCTGAAACTGTTAAATGACTAGAAGAAAACATAGGGGAAAATCTTCATGATGTTGGTCTGGGCAAAGATTTTATGGATATGACCCTTAAAGCACAATCAACAATAGCAAAAACAAAACAAAACAGAAGAGAGGCAAGATTGCTGACTAGATCAGTTAGGAGGAACATCTGCCACCAAGGGACCCGGACACCAGGAAGGCTGGTACACTCCGAGAAGATCTTCAGAAGGAAGCCATTGAGAGTGGACGGAGGGAGGACACAGGGTGCATTGAAGTAGGAGGAAGCTAGGAACCCTACATGGGGCTACCATGCACTGGGACTCATTCCTAGCCCCCAACAACTCCTGGGGAGAGAGTGAGTTGAGCAGGTAAGGGGCGACCCATTCTCACTATGGACCTCTGGCATCCTGGCAGCAGGAGACCTCATAGCCCCATGGACACTTGAACTCTCAGGGAGAACTGCTTAGAGAGATAATAAGGGCAATATTCCAGCCTGTGCAGAGTCTGGAGGTTTTGTGTGGGTATGTCTGCAGGGACCACAGCCAAAGTTACCCATTTCTGAAGGCTTGCTTTGGAAGAGCAAGCCTTTCTCTAGGAGACTCTAGCCTTAGGGGAACCGTCAGATGTGAACTGAGGAACTGTCAGACCTGAACTGAGCAGGGTGATCTTGCCTATGAGATGGGGCCAGTCTGATCTGAGTGCTCTTCTGTCAGCTGGCCTCTCCCAGGGCCTTAGCCTGGTCATGCGTGCTTGCAGTCCAGCCTCAGATTCCCAAACAGGGTGTATCCTAGGAGCCTGCATCATAGCTTCTGCACTGGTGGACCACACCTGACCATCAGAGAGCTCCAGCAGAGCAATCTCTGCTGAATTGCACAAGGTCACTTCCACTCGCACCCCACCACAGCCTCCTCATGCCACTTTGCCAGTATGCACTTGCCCAAGGGATCCCTGTCTCACTTTGCCAGTGCACGTGTGTATGAGAGCAGACCTCACCTCTCCTTCCCTGCCAGTTGTGTGTGTGCACCCCACTGTGCCATTGTTCCTGGCATGAGTGCACCCACCAGCCCCCTGCGGCTGCACTGCCATTGCCAGTGGGATCATGCAGAGGGACAGTGATGGCCCTGCACTCTGCCTCATGCCACCATCATAGCTGGCATGAATACACACATGGAGGCCTCCAGCTCTGTGGCCACTGGTGCCTTGCTCCTGTGCTGACACTGCTACTGGTGTGAATGCAAACATGGACCCCAGCAGACCCCTCCTGCCTTCCCCCACTACCCTCTGGGTGGCCAATGCTGCTGCTACCAAGATCTACATGGAGGCCAGCAGCCCTGGGCCTGCTAGAGCCCCTTCCCAGCTGATGAACTTGCACCCTGCTGTGCTGTCGCTGCTGCTGGCATAGGCGAATGAGCACAGATTCTGCTGCCACAGTCCAACAAAGCTCTTTGGCTGCAACCACTGTTCAGAGTGGTGGCCAGTGGCCCAGGAACTCCTTGATTCCTCTAGAGTAGCAGGTTTCCAACCATGAGGGGCTACAGACAAAAGCTGGATGCCCGATACCAGTCACCCAGAATTAAAGCACATAGCCCAGAGGTGCTGAGCTGAGCCTTGGACCCCCCAAAATCTACCAGAAATGAAGCTAATCAACTGAATCCACCTCATACCACAATCAAATCCCTAAGAACATTAAAGAAAATAAAAGAAAAAAAAACATTCAAAGCGCAGCAACTTCAAAGACTGAAGGAACATCAGCCCACACAGATCACAAAGAACCAGCACAAGAACTCTGGCAACTCAAGAAGCGTGAGTGTCTTCTTACCTCCACATGATCAACTGGTTCCCCAGAAATGGTTTTTAACCAGGCTGAAATGACTGAAATGACAGAAATAAAATTCAGAATATGGATAGGAATGAAGATCCTTGACATTCAGGAGAAAGTCAAAACCCAATCCAAGGATTCTAAGGAATACAATAAAATGATACAGGAGATGAAAGATGAAACAGCCGTTTTAAGAAAAAAGCAAACTGAGCTGACAGAGCTGAAAAATTCACTTCAAGAATTTCTGAATAGAATCACAAGTATTAACAGCAGAATTGACCAAGCTGAAGAAAGAACACCAGAGCTTGAAGACCAACTCTCCAAAATAACTCAGTTAGACAATAAAAAGTAAAGAAAAAACAAAAAGCCGAATAAACAGGGCCTTTGAGAAATATGGGATTATGTAAAGAGATCAGATCTATGACTCACTGGCATCCCTGAAAGACAGGGAGAAAAAGCAAGCAACTTAGAAAATATATTGCAGGATATCATCCGTGAAAAATTTCCCAACCTCACTAGAGAGGTAAACATTCAAAATCAGGAAATGCAGAGAACTCCTGCAAAATACTACACAAGGAGACCATCCCCCAAACACATAGTTATCCAATTCTCCAAGGTTGAAATGAAAGAAAAAAATGTAAAAGACAACTAAAGAGAGGGGGCAGGACACCTACGAAGGGAACCCCAGCAGGCTAACAGGGGGATTTTCAGCAGAAACCCTACAAGCAGAAGAGATTGGAGGTCTATATTCAGCATTCTTAAAGAAAAGAATTTATAATCAAGAATCTCATATCCAGCCAAACTAAGCTTCATAAGCGAGGGAAAAATTAGATCCTTTCAAACAAGCAAATGCTAAGAGATTTTGTTACCACCAGAACTGCCTTAAAATAGATCCTGATGGGAGTGCTAAACATGGATAGAAAAGACAGACCATTATCACTACAAAAACACACTGAACTACACAGAACAGTGACACTATAAAGGTATCACACAAAAAAGTCTGCATCATAACCACCTAACAACATGATGACAGAACCAAACTGCATATATCAATACTAACCTTGAAAGTAAACAGCTGAAATGCCCCAAGTAAAAGGCATAGAATGACAAGTTGGATAAAGAAGTTGGGCCCAATGGTGTGCTGTCTTCAAGAGACCCATCTTACATGCAATGACACCATAGGCTCAAAGTAAAGATAATAGATAAAAATCTACCAAGAAAATGGAAAACAGAAAAAAAGCAGGTGTTGCTATTTAAGTTCAGACAAAATAGACTGTAAACCAACAAAATAAAAAAAGACAAAGAAGGGCATTACATAATGGAAAGGGTTGAATTCAACAAGAAGACCTAACTATCCTAAATAATACATGCAGCCAAAACAGAAGCACTCAGATTCATAAAGCGAGTTCCTAGAGACCTATGAAGAGACTTAGATAACCACACAATAATAATGGGAGATTTCAACAACCCACAGGCAGTATTAGACAGATCATCAAGGCAGAAAACTAACAAAGATAATTGTGACCCAAACTCAACACATGGCTAAATGGAAGTAGTAGCAATCTATAGAAAATTTCACCCCAAAACAACAGAATAGACATTATTCTCATCTGCACTTGGCACATACTCTAAAACTAACCACATACTTGGCCATAAAACAAACCTCAGCAAATTTGAAAAATCCAAAATCATACCAACCACACTCTTGGACCACAGTGCAATGAAAATATAAATCAATACTAAGAAAATCACTCAATACCACACAATTACATGGAAATCAAACAACCTGCTTCTGAATGACTTTTGAGTAAATAATGAAATTAAGGCAGAGATCAAGAAACTCTTTGAAAGTAATGAGAACAAACATACAACACACCAGAATCTATGAGACACAGCTAAAGCAGTGTTGAGGGAATTTTATAGCACTATATGTCCAAATCAAAAAGTTGAAAAGATCTGAAGTTAACAACCTACAATCACAATTAGAAGAACTTGACAAGCAAAAGCAAATCAATTCCAAAGTTATCAGAAGACAAGAAATAACCAAAATCAAAGCTGAACTGAAGGAAAAAGGAGGTGTGAAAAACATAAAAAAATCAATGAATCCAGAAATTGTTATTTTGAAAAAAAGAAATATGATTGACTACTAGCTAGATAAATAAGGAAAAAAGAGAAATAATCCAAATAAACACAATCAGAAATGGTAAAGGGGAAAGTATCACTTCACAGAAATACAAAAAAACTCTTACAAATAGCTATGGACACCTCTATGCACACAAGGTAGAAAGTCTTGCAGAAATGGTTAAATTCCTGGATACACACAACCTCCCAAGACTGAATCAGGAAGAAATTGAATCCTTGAACAGATCAATAATAAGCTCCAAAATGGAATCAGTAATAAGAAACCTACCAACCAGAAAAAGCTCAGGAGTAGACGAATTCAGAGCTGAATTTTACCTGGTGTATAAAGAAGAACTGGTACCATCACTACTGAAACTATTCCAAAAAACTAAGGAGGGAAAACTCCTTTCTAACGCATTCTATGAGGCCAGCATCATCCTGATACCAAAACCTGGCAGAGACACACATGCAAAAAGAAAACTTCAGGCTAATATCCTTGATGAACATAGATGCAAAAATCCTCAACAAAATGCTAGCAAATGAAAACCAGCAGCACATCAAAAAGCTAATCCACTATGATCAAGTAGGCTTTATCCCTGGGATGCAACATTGGTTCAACATATAGAAATCAATAAATGAAAATTATTATTCACCACATAAACAGAATGAAAAACAAAAATCATATTATCTCAATAGATGCAGAAAAGGCTTTTGATGAAACCCAACATCTCTTCATGTTAACAATCCTCAACAAACTAGGCATTGTAGGAACATACCTCAAAATAATAAAAGCCACTGTGACAAACCCACAGCCAACATCATACTGAATGGGCAAAAGCTGGAAGCATTTCTCATGAAAACTTGAACAAGACAATGATGCTCTCTGTCAAACCTCCTATTCAACATAGTACTGAACGTCCTGGCCAGAGCAAGCAGGGAAAAGAAAGAAATAAAAGTCATTCAAATAAGAAGAAAGAAAGTCAAACTATCCCTATTTGCAGATAATTTGATTCTATGCCTAGAAAACCCCATAGTTTCTGCACAAAAGCTCCTTGCTCTGATACACAACTTCAACAAAGATTCAGGATGCAAACACTAATGTACCAAAATCAGTAGCATTCTAATATATCAATAACATCCAAGCTGGGAGCCAAATCAATAACAGAATATCATTCACAATATGTATATGTTATATATATTTTGTTTTATTTGAATTTCAGGATACATGTGCAGGATGTGCAGGTTTGTTGCATATGTAAACGTGTGCCATAATGATTTGCTGCCCCTATCAACCTATCACCTACGTATTAGGCCCAGCATGCATTAGCTATTTATCCTGATGCTCTTCCTCCCTTTGCTCCCCACTGACAGCCCCAGTGTGCGTTGTTTCCCTCCCTGTGTCCATATGCTCTCATTGTTCAGCTCCCACTTACAAGTAAGAACATGTGGTGTTTGGTTTTCTGTTCCTGTGTTAGTTTGCTGAGGATAATGGCTTCCAGCTCCATCCATGTCCCTGCAAAGGACATGATCTCATTCCTTTTTATGGCTTCACAGTATTCCATGGTATATATGTACAACTTTTTAAAATCTAGTCTATCATTGATGGGTATTTAGGTTGATTCCATGTCTTTTCTTATGTTATATTTTTAAGGAATGAAATATTATTGGATAATGATTTAGATGGTTTAAGTGTTTGGGTTTCAGGTGACTGATTTCAACTTGAGCATATTTATATAATAACATGTGATGCGGTTTGGCTTCGTCTCCACCAAAATCTCATCTTGAATGGTAATCCCCATGTGTGGAGGGAGGGAGGTGATTGGATCATGGGGACTGTTTCCCCCATGCTGTTCTCATGATAGTGAGTTCCCACAAGATCTGATGGTTTTATAAGGGGTTCTTTGCTCGCACCCTCTCCTGCCACTTTGTGAAGAAGGTGCCTGCTTCCCTTTTGCCTTCTGCCATGGTTGTAAGTTTCCTGAGTCTTCCCTAGCCATGCAGAACTGTGAGTTAATTAAACCTCTTTCCTTCATAAATTACCCAGTCTTGGGTATTTCTTTATGGCAGTGTGAAAATGGACTAATACACCATATATGGATTGCATAGCCCTTGTTGAGCTTATCGTCTTGCTGTAGTTTCTTCTGCTGATCATGTATCAATAGGTCTTAATTGTAACCAGAATCAACCATTAGCCAAATCAGCATACATATAAACACCACACTCTAGGCTCTAGGTGGTGGGATCATTACAAGAGTAAAATATAGAAGATACTATTAATCAAAATCTAAAATGTTTATGACCATTTCCACGTAAGTCTTTATGGTTGTTACCCAAAAAATTGTCTTTGAAAGTCCCACTTAGGAAGTGTCTTAAAGGTTTTTGATGGAAGCTTTGTTTGAAAATCATGGAAATTGGGGGGAGGAGAGAGAACCCAGAAAGTAATTTCAATTTTATACATAAATTCATGTATTGCCATGTATTTTCACTCAAGTATGTGTTAATTTGATAAGGGTGATAGTTGGGACACTTAAGATGTGAATTCATGTAAAGAGAGGAAAATTACAGGACTAAGATATCTGCCCAGTAGAATTTCCTGCACCCTACTCTGTATCTTTGTTTACCCACTAAAATCTATGCTTTTTTTTTTTTGAGATGGAGTTTCTCTCTTTGTTTCCCATGCTGGAGAGAAGTGGTGTGATCTTGGCTCACTGCAACCTCCACCTCCTGGGTTCAAGCGATTCTCCTGTCTCAGCCTCCCGAGTAGCTGGGATTACAGGTGCCCACCACCACGCCAGGCTAATTTTTGTATTTTTAGTAGAGACGAGGTTTCACCATGTTGGCCAGGCTGGTCCTGACCTAGGGTGATCCTCCCGCCTTCGCCTCCCAAAGTGCTGGGATTACTGGCATGAGCCACCACGCATGGCCCCGTTTAATTTTCTTTATGTTTGGTTCTGTGAATCTTTTTCTTGGCAGTGAGATTGTTTGGTCCCTACTCATGTCAGTTAAAAAAAAATCTCTGGCTTTAATTGCATTAAGTAGTCAAATTCACCACCACGGTTCCATCTATTTTTCTCTGCACTTGCTATTGCTCATCCTTATGAAAATCCCATTACTGCTGCCTTCCACTCAGCTCACTAGTATCTCTAGGATAACCTACTGCCTATCATTCTTGAGAAGTGTCAACTTGGCCTTAAAAGTCTGGCATGTTTTGGAAGGATAAGGAGGGAGAATTTCTTGAGGGCAGAAGTTCAAGTCCAGCCTGAGTAACAAAGTGAGACCCTCTCTCTACCAAAAAAAAAAAATGATAATAAAGAAAATTTTTGAAAACTTCTCTAGGAATGGTGGTATGTGCCTGCAGTCCCAGCTACTCAGGAGGATGAGGCAGGAGAATTACTTATTCCCTCCGAGTTCAAGGCTGCAGTGAGCCATGATTGTTCCACCACATGGAAGCCTAGGTGACAGGAAAAAAACCCTGTCTAAAAAATAAATAAATGAAAATAAAAAAATAACATTTAAAAATAACCAGGCATATCAGGCAGTATTGACACCTGGGGTTTAAAACCAGTCGACGAGGTTCTAAGAAACTGGCTTCTTTTGGCCCTCTACTTCTTATTCTGAAATTCTTCCTGGAGTGCCAATATGATAAACATGACAGTCTTTCCTGAGATATGTGCATAAAGTACACTCTTCTACTTCATAGACTCTCCCCACTCTTCCCCTTCCTCCCACCAAGTAGAGACAGACAAGCAATCACATTTTAACAAGAAATATACCAATGTGAATTTTAAAAGTAGAAGATATGCAAAATTTTTACAGTTTTAGTATCATGTAGTTTAAAATCCAAGGAAAGTCTATGCATTCAAAAAATATTTGCAAAGTAATATTTGAAAAAGGCAAGACAAGTCAGCACAGGGAATCTTTTAGATTTGGAGTTATATTTTACTTTGCAAATGGCAAAGACTCAACTAGTGGTAGCTGTGCTCCTAAAGAGTAATGTTGACTTTGACTAAGTCATTTACTTTCTTCCATAAACTTATCTGGCTTTGTTACCTCCTATATACTCCACAGCATGTTCATATGTCCCATCACACCTTCATTATTACAGCATCGATAATGGAAATTAAGTATGCATCTTAGCACTTTAAACTCTTTGGACCAAAAAGCACTAAATAAAATTTGTCATTAAAAAAATCTTGCAAATACCCTCAAGGTCTCAAGAGCAGTAATGAAAATCAAAGATGATGTTTGAATCTTTATACTCAAATGCAATAAAATGCATCAAGAAATACTAAGTTGCATCCTTTGCAGTTCTCTCCATCCTCTGTTTTTAGATCTCAAGACAAAATCCTTTGTTTAGCTTGTGTGCATATTAGACAGTTTTTCAGATATTGTTCACTTTTGGCACATACAACTAATTAAGAACCCCGTTAACAGGCTAACATGAAGATGATGTTCTTCTAATACATTGTTTTATTTCTGAACGTGAATAGGGATATTTTTAGCAGTTTGGTTATACACTAAATAAAATATTTTGTGCCTTTTAAAGGATCCCTAATAATGCATCTATACTCTTTCCCAGAAGCCCACAATATAATTCTGATTTTATTTTTCAAAATAATCTTTTTCTCCCTTTATTGGAAAATGTCACTTCATCAATCCTTTAGCAATAAACTCCTGCTGTGGCTTGACCTCCCTCTGTAACTTTTGTGACTTTACAATTCATCCTTTAAGTGGAGCTGCCATTTTGGTATGATCCTTGGTTTAATCCTGTTAAGCTCCTGCAAGCATCCCATTTTATATATGTTGAACACTTCGTTGAAATGTAAGACACTTTTACAATCCATTTTTCATTTCCAAAGCTGCTGCTGTAGAGTAAATTCACCATTCACTCTTTCTGAAACTGTGCACTTTCCAAGGAGATTGACATTCCTGAAATTGTATCATCATTTTCCTCATTCATTTTACCTGTCATTTCTTTATCTGTTCTCATTCTATATGGTCCTCAGTGTGTCCTGTAACTTACCTACATTTCTTAGAGACTAATAAAATTCACCCCAGCTTCTAATGGGTGCAAAAGAAATCCCCCTTTATGTTGAAGACAAACACAACAACATTTCTGTAATTCATAGGCCTGGTTTTCATTCTAGTCCTATCATTTAACAGCTATAGGACTTGAGCAAATCACTTCAATTCCCTTTATTAGTTATTAGTATCATCTACTTCAAATAATCATGAATGATTCAATGAACCTGATATGAAAAATACACAAAACAATAGCCATCATTTGTTTTACTACTAAGTTTATTTGATAAAGGATTAGAGAACTAAAATGTATTGAGCACCTAACATGTACCAAGGACTGCACTTGGAATTTTACAATTATTCACAAATGTTGTCATTAAAGTTGCTTCAAAAAAGGAATGCGAATTTGTCTTTGCTCCTGTGTTATGCAGATCCATGCTGTTATAACTATGATATAGTGCATTCAGTCTTTCAATCTCTATAAATTTTAGTCTCCTCATCTGAAAATGAAGATAATATTACTTAATTTTAGGATTACTTTGAAGACTAATGAAATTATATAAAGACCTTAGTAAAATATCTTGCAGATGTATGCTTTAAAGAAAAGTTTGTTATCTGTATTTATTGTAGTCACAGTGGCCATGGTGGTAGAGGTAATAGGCAGAAATTTTTCAGCTTATGAACAATTTGTGTACTCCAAATGTTTCTAAGATTTTTAATATTGTATGCATATTGATGTGTATTTCATTTTAATATTTGTTGTAAGGTGGTGTTGTAATTAGATGTTCAAGAAGACCCACAAAACCCCTTTAATCTGTAGTAGAGCTGGACTGTTTTATTAATAGGACTATATATTTCTCTCATTCTAATGTGTCATCCCTGTATATTCATGGACCCATTTAAGATTTCAAATATTTTCGGCCGGGCATGGTGGCTCACACCTGTAATCCTAGCACTTTGGGAGGCCAAGGTGGGTGGATCATCTGATGTCAGGAGCTTGAGACCAGCCTGGCCAACATGGTGAAACGCTGTCTCTACTAAAAATACAAAAATTAGCTGGGCATGGGGCGCCTGTAATCCCAGCTTCTTGGGAGGCTAAGGCAGGAGAATCGCTTGTACCTGAGAGGAGGAGGTTGCAGTGACCTGAGATCACGCCATTGCACTCCAGCCTGGGCAACAGGCTAACTCTATCTCAAAAAAAAAAAAAAAAAAAAGATTTCAAATATTTTCAAGGAAACCATATTAAACTGATTTTGACAGAGAGTCTTAAAGAATAAAAATATTCTGTAATGGTATACCCAAACTAATGATAACATAAAGCTATAACATTAAGCTATAGACCTTATAAATATTGAGTGTTTTTACTGTAGTTTGTTGCCATGAGGAAGCAAATGTCCAATTCAACTGGAGATGGCACAGTCCTAGAAACAAGGACCCCACATCAATCCTTGAATTGGTCATCTCTGACTGAAATTGAAAATCAAAGGGAGATGTCTGTCTTGTTTACTTATTTTCAAATATCACTGAAAATATAGTTTTCTTACTTGTCAACTGCAGTTACAGTGTCTGAGTATTTTAAATATTTTATCTTGTTTGATTGTTTTTATGCTCTCATTACGGTCTTTATTTTAGGGTATTTATTTTTCAATTAAGGTTACCTTCAAGACATTATTGATTTGTTTTTATTGAACCTTCTTAAATATCTTAATTACTAATAATCCCTATAATTTTACATGAATTACCTAGGAGGAAGCTGACTTAAAATTTATATTTTTGTTTAACTGAGAATTCCAACTGTTGTTCTAGGATATCTTGGTATTTTGCATCTATAAATGTGGTCACAGAAAAGAGAGAGATTTTATTATTTAACTACTGTTTCTCAAAGTGTTCTGCCCACACACTTATAAAATGTGAGATGATTTTAGGTAGTGCATGAACTTTCCTTAAAATATGTATTATCAAATCCCAATAGCACCGCAATCCCATTATGTCACAAATATTTTACTTAGATAATTGCAAAAAATTATTAAAGTGGATTTAGAGAAAATATTAACTATATATGTTTACATATATAAATATATACATAATTTTCCAATATAGTATGGGCTTTAGAAATAAAGAAATAGGGCTAAAGAAATAAAATTTTGTAAACTATTGGAAAACTCAAAGATTGTCGGGGAAAGTTGGCTTCAAACTTCCAGTTGAGGAAGTGCTGGGCACCTTTGTCATGCACCTCTCTGGGAAAATATGTGTGATTGAAAGTCCAGTTGTGCCTAAGGCTAGAAGTAAAAACATACAATCATTAGAATTTGTATTAGTAGATATCAACATGAGAGAAAAATAAAGAGTAATGTTATTAAGGAGATATTAATATGTAGCAAGCACACAAACTATAACAACAATAAGTTTCATGGCTAATAAACTCAAGCAAGTTTCTTTGATACAGGTTTTAGCACCATTATGCTAATCGCAGTGCAAATCACCAAGAAGCAGACCAAATATAAGCTATTTCCTAAGTATGTTTGAGCATGAGGCCCTTCCCTTCAAAAATTCCTATTAATATTTCGGAGAAGCGAGAGTGTGAGGCAATACTTGGTGACTGTTAAAGGAATAATGTTTGAGAAAAACACA
This sequence comes from Gorilla gorilla gorilla, assembly GCF_029281585.2. Taxonomy (NCBI): domain Eukaryota; kingdom Metazoa; phylum Chordata; class Mammalia; order Primates; family Hominidae; genus Gorilla; species Gorilla gorilla. The sequence continues at coordinate 88,850,797 of NC_073242.2, forward strand.
TGTAATTCAGTTTCTTGAACTTCTTAATGGCAGAAACTAATTTTTATAGGTCTCTCCATTTTGTATGCATGAACATAGCAACTGTCAAAAAATATGGTATGAATGAACTAGTCCAATAATTCATCAGATTTAAGATATTAGAAAGGATAGGATAAGGAATCATTGTAATTGTGAATTCAATTGAGTTGCTCAAAAGAGAGACTTTTGATCTTATTCGTAATCTTCACTTTTATTAATTTTTTCTATATTTGCTCTGAATTCAGAAACAAGTGTCTCCATATAGATGACTCATGAGGTCCTGAAAGTCAAGTTGATTCTCACTTCTTGCACTCTCTTTTTCTACTCTTAGTACATTTAGGATACTATACTGTGTGTTTGCCAAAGTTCTCAATGTATTACAGATGCAGGACAGGTGGGGCCCAAAATTGAAGCTCAGCCTGGGAGGGTTATTGGTTTAATCCAAAAAGGAATTAAAGGGTAAGCCAGTGGTGTTGGACAGAAATCTTTTATTGAATGGTACTGCTCCTTGGGGAGCAGGGCTAACTCATAGGCAGTGTGCCCAGAGTAGGCAACGTTGGTGACTGTATTTATACATACTTATACCCACTTTCAATTTTATGCAAATTAATGGGAAGGTTAATGCAAATTGGTGGGTTTCTAGAACTTCTTTAAAAAGGGGTGGTAACCTCTGAGTCATTGCAATGGAAAGGGCTGGTAATTTCCAGTTGGTTGCCATGGCATTTGTAAACTGTCATGGCACTGGTGGGAGTGTCTTATGCCTATGAGGAATGAGGGCAGCTGGGATCCCTTTTGTCACTATCTGCTGGTTTCAGCTGATTTCTTCACTTTATCCTGTCTGAACCAGATCCCATTTTGGTCAGTAGGGTTGTGACCAGAAAATAGACCCTGCCAGTCTCCTGTCTCCTTATTATATAATAGAATGAATGACTGAATAGCCAACTTTAAAGCACCCTGTATGGTTCAGCTTAGACTTTTCTTTGTTCTGAAAAATTATCCCGATATTGACTTAAGGGGTACCCTTTACATGTTTGTAATTCCATAGCATTCTCCACTTATCCATTAATAAAAGTAATGAAAAATTATAGCAATTATCAATGTAATTATCTCTTTCCATCGAAATTCTTTAAGAGTATACTCGTGCTGAATTTATCACAGGCACATTATCTGGCTCATAGGAGGTGTCCAGTAAATATCTGATGAATGAAGAATAATGAAAACTTTATTATTAAAAGAAAATCCATTTGACGTAAAGGCCATTGCCTGTCAAACACAGTCGCCATAGTACTGGGTATGTAAATAAGACAAATAAAATGTAATAGTCTAGAAATGTGATTTGGACCACTTAAGCAAACCATTGTATTATGGAAGTTACAAGCAGTATGAAGTAATTATTGGTGCCTATTAAAAACAGGAACTTAATGGCATTGAGGCAAACATTTGCTGTTCACTAGCTGTGTATGACCTTTCTCTACACATTTCTTTTGTGTCACATTTTTTGACTTCTCTTTACATGCATTATACAAGCATTACATTTATTTCTCATTAGAGCTGGAGATGTGTGGTAGGGGAAGGGTAGGGGCTCATAAAAAAAAATAGCCTGAGAGAGCACAGGTGACTTTAGAGAGTTCAACAATGTCAACAGAACAAGTGACACAGCAGCATCATAGTAAAGAGAACATCATGTACATGGGATGCCCACCAAGAGTATGAAGCAATCTTATGGATGAAGCCATCTTCAGCATCTGAATGGATGCTGGAGGCAGCAATATGGAAGGATTTCACATGTGTCTGCAAGGGCCCATGTTTACAGGAGAAACAATGTCATGAAAGCATGAAATGGGGAAAGCTGAGTGAAAATGAACTGACCTGATACCCAAAGAAGACCAGGTTTTGGGTAGGAGCAATTGGTGAGGTACAGCATGTAGTACATTTTTTTTTTCAAATTCCTCAGCAATTTGACGTTATGCTAGATATTCTAGTTAGTGAGATGATCTTGCAGTGTTTTCTTCCTCTCCTAGTGACTTCTGATTTTAGTTGTCCAGTTACTTTTTGATTATGACTCATTCATTTAAACCACCGTGTATTCTGATTATACCTATATTATGAAGTGATCTGCCTTTATATCTTTTCAGTAAACACAATGTAAGAACATAAATTCAGGGTGAAAATGTCTACAAATATTAAGTAGCATTATCTATACTTGGCTAATCTAATTTCGAAGTATTTAATGCTTTCATGTACCCTGACATTTTACCGCATTCCTATCAGATATTTTCCTGTATAAGAAATGTGATATATGTTGTTGTATTTCTGTACACCTTCTTGGCAATCTGAAGGAAACGAGTTTTCATATAAGTCAACCAATTTGTGGGCCCATTAAGAAAATGAGCAAGGTATACTTGTGCTTGTAGTCTTATAATGCATATGAGAAAGAATATTCCAAGACATGTATATAGAAAAGGACTAGAAAAGGAAACTGGGAAGAAGGGAGATGGGAGACAGGAGTTAACCTGTAAATGTATCACATAACCAGGAAGATGAAACAGAAAACAAACAAAGAAAAAACAAGGGAGACTCTTAGCAGTCACATTATCCTCAATACAACTGAATACAGGTTACACTTCACTGAGAACCTCCAGGAAACTCATCTTCAATGGCTTAACATGTAAAAAACAAATAGTGATTTTTTAAGGCTTGAGGAATTTGACTAGTCTTTAGTTAGTTCTCTGGATTTCTCTAGTTAGTTAATATAATGATATTATTCCTAAACTTGTTCCTAAATAGATTTATTCCTAAACTTGTTCACTCTACCTTAACTGTATTTTCATAACAGCTTATGCTCCTGAAAATTGTTCTCAGTGATGGAGAACTTGCAAATGTGAACTGAACTCTCAAGGTTGGGTGGAGAATTATGTTTTAATTCATCTGCCATTTTCCCTCCAATAGTATAGCATATGATCAAGTTAAGATATAAAAATAAGATTTACTTTAAGCTGAGAATGGCTCTTTAGTTTAGAATTAACTGATGGTAGATGTATGTCACTTCTGGTGTCAACATGGTAAGATTTCTCTGTTGATCAAGTAGCATTCCAGAGGGGAAACCTGTTTCCAGAGGACAGACGCTATGCTACACAAACTGTCACTTTCTTGCTGTTCTGGAGCCAGGAGTAACTCAGCTGCTAATTAAACTGGGATGAATTAAGGTAAATTGAATCTTCCTGCACATCTGTTCCAGGTCTGCAAATAGGACCATGAGGCACAGCAGACACAGCTCATTTGACAAGAGCCTTCTTCTACTTTCAAATCAGTCCCAAAGAATCTCAGCACCTCAGGTCATGGAATCCTGAGGTAAGAAAGAATGTGAATGAGAGAACACTAACAACTATCTTGTGCATATCTTGACACTAGGAATATGCAAAACAATAATTCCATATTCACAGAAAGCCTGGAAGGCTTTCAAAGTTGGGTCGTTTTAGAATATGGACTACATGGCCAGGAGCAGTGGCTCACGCCTATAATCCCAGCACTTTGTGAGGGTGAGGCGGGTGAATCACGAGGTCAGCAGCCTGGCCAAGATGGCGAAAATACAAAATACAAAAATACTAGAATACTAAAAATACAAAACTAGCCAGGCGCAGTGGCAGGTGCCTGTAATCCCAGCTACTCTGGAGGCTGAAGCAGGAGAATCACTTGAACCCCAGGGCGGAGGGTGCAGTGAACCGAGATCGTGCCACTGCACTCCAGCCTGGGTGACAGAGTGAGACTCTGTCTCCAAAAAAAAAAAAATATATATATGGACTACACACACTTATAAAACAAAATCATTAGATTAAGATTACATCAGTTATCCCCTGATGACTCCTTTAAACATAACTTGAAGGATAGTTTGATACTATTATTTCTGTGGCTACCTAAAATATTCATATAATTTAATCTCATTTCTTTAGTTAATCCCCTATTGTTGGAAAATGTTGTGGTTTCCATTTTTGTTTGTTTTTACTGTTGTTACGGGTAAAGCTGTAATTATTTCTCATACATATATAAACACGCACACACATATATGTGTGTTTGCGTGTGTGTGTTACACATATATTCCACCTACACTTGTGGTTATTTACTTGAATTACACTTCTAGTACTAAAATTTTGGGGATCAAATTTTATTTCCAATTTTCCATTTGTGTATACATCACTAAAATACCAGGAGATATTTTACCTACTTTATCTATTTCCTGATATTTACAAATTCCTTTCCTTCCCACCCTCCCTCCCTTCCTTCCTTTCCTTCTCTATATGTCTGTTTATTACACAGACTTTCTTTCAATGGGTTCACAGTAATGAAAATCAAAATATGAAAATGTAATACAATTACATTGACAATCTCTAATTACAAATAAATTAATCAAATCTTGCAGAAAAGTTTACATTGTACATTTTCAGACAAAAGAGTGCTAATTCTTATATTCACATGAAAAATGATTCTGTATGTAGGTTTTTCATCAAAGTGAAAGATCTGGATTATGATGTTAAGAAAATTAGATACCTATGTAATAAGCAAAAAGAAATATGAGCAATAAGAATAATCTCTAGGTTGACTATATCTATAGCAGTATAAATTGGTTCAATTAATTATTGATTCTAGTGATCAAGTGCTAATGGCTTTGCTAGGCTCTCGGATTAATACAAGAAGACATAAAGATAATCTTTGCATTAAAAAGGTTTGTTTACTTGTTAGCGTCTTCTCTGCACTGGAGGCAGACAGCATTAAAAAGCACCTTGTATTCAAGAAACGGGGTTAGTTCTGTGTGGTGGAAGCATGAAAAGCGCTAGGAGGAGTGAGAAAAAGTATGGAATAGTAAATTGTACTACAAAGTGAAAAATCTTGAAATCCAACCTAGAAATCCCCAAAGTAAGTTTCCCAGGACACTAGCAGCTGTATTTGTCCCTCGAAAATGTGACCCATGGATATATACGATTAGAAGATTCTGACTTGATATCTTCCCCTTGACAAGTTAAAATGTACATTAGCATCTAAGCAGATCTGAGAAGTCTTTCACTAAGAAATCAAATTACCTTGGTTTAATCCAGCATTTCCTATACCTAGTTAATCAATGGAACTGTTGAGATGTGAAACCCGATGCTATCTCACACAAAGAGAAAAAACTCTTGTAGACAGTACAGAGCCCCAAAAAGTTTTTGACAAAAATATGATATTATTCCAATCTCAACCATACAGGAATTGAACAGAGAAGAAAGAGACATATCTAAATTTAAAGAAGAATATACAGGAAAATTCATCAAAAGTAAAATAAGCTCCTGGAAATATGGGAATTCCCAAAATATTTCAAGAGGCTGATGTAGTTAGTAAGAATCTCTGCCTGCAGAGCTGGTGTTGGTATACTTGACTCTCGCCAGGTACTTGGGCACCTATGTCTATTACCTCAATTTGGGGTAATATTTGGGTCAGACACCTCCTTTCTCCTTTTCAAGGCCATCCCACTCATCGCCACCCACGCATGGAATGCAGGCCAGAAAGAAATGAGTAGGAGCTTCCACTGCAAAAAGGGAAACAAAAAACTCAAGGTTAAGGTTGATGCTTATCCCTAAAAATTATGAAAATTTCCAAATGTCAGATAAGTTTCAAGAGTAATACTACTTCGAATAGAAATAAAGTTCAAAGATTTGGACTTCGACTTGAGTTCGAAAGTTGGAAAAATGATATATAATGCAAAATGAGTTAAATGATCACTTCTTTTAAATATCCAGGATAAATATTTGCTGATCCTCAAGCTCTAACAAAGCACTAAACAGAATTGATAGGGATGAGAATGATTTTATTTATCGCAGGAGGTCATACTTTCTGTCTGGCACATTGAATCATGAAAAGGCCTTGGGCATGTATGATGATGAGGATTGCTCTAGGTAGGAAATGAAGGTAAAGTGCATTTCTGTTAATTCTTGCCATTCATCATCACCTTTCTTGATCAGTTCATGTGACATCACACAGAAGCATATGAGGAGCCTTTTAAAATTGTTTTATTTTCTAGTTTAAAAATTGAGGATATTACTTTTACCACCTCATTCCCCAAATTAGTACATTTAAAGTTCTCATTACATATTATCTTCTAAAATAATAGTAATACTGTTAGCTGGGGGTTCTTCTGTTTTTCAGTCACTCTACTAAGCACTTGGTTTAAGGGTCACTTTGTATTATTTGACTTGACCCCCACAGGAAACTTACAAGCAAAATCCAATTTTACCTCTAAGAGAAAACTAAGGCTTAGATGTTGAGTAATTTGTTAAAATCATGGAGCTAGGCAGTGGCAGAGACAGGACCCAAATCATAGTGCAAGCTACTTTTATTTCACTTGGAGCTACTTTGACTTAGAAGACCATTTATGATCTGACAGTCTCTCACTGCCCATTCTTTCTCTAATTTAATCTCCTTCATTTCATTGCTAGATCACTCCTCTCCTGCCACCCAGGCCTCTTTACTCTTCCCCAAATATGTCAAGTATGCTCATTTGTGCCTTAGGGACTCTACATTTGTTGTTCTTCCTGAAATGTCTTCTCCCAAAAAGTCTGTGTGATGTGCTCTTTCTAACCTCCTTCTGCTTATTTGAGTATCAGATCAAATGTCACATTGTCCCCACCTTCCATGTGTCTGCCTCCAAAAGTCTTTCTCCTCTTTCATCTGCTTACTGTTTGCCAATGTACATGTAACCATCTAACATACTTGAGTTCTACTTACTTATTTTCTTACTAAACCTTCCCACCGTGAGTCTGTAAATTTTCTGAAGGTAGGTACTTTGTGTGTTTTATTGACTACTGTACTCTGAGAACTTACAACAGTATTTGGCAAATAGTATTAAATTACTATGTGTTGAGTTAATTAAGAATTATTTTCTCTTGTCTTTATTCTTACGTATGTTTCATTTTCCTATTTTTATATTTTTAAAATTTATCTTTCATCTCTAAAGCCTTATTACTGCAAGCAAATCAATCTCTAAGTATTTTAGTAAACAATAAGCAGATGCGACAAACTGTATGTAGACCTCATACCCAAGGATGCTAGAATATGGCCAATGCATTTCAATGGTTAGGAAATCACATGTGGTCTCTACAAAACAAGGCAAGGAGAGATTGCTTTGGTTTTTAGGTTTTTTTTTTTCCTCTTTCAGGCTTATAATTTCAAATATATTGGAATTAAGATAGGAAAATGCAAAAAAAAAATTAACCAAGTCATTTGAAGACAATGATTTTAAGTATTAATATAACTGAATTGTATTGAAAGAATGTGAGTAGATGAGAAATAAAAATAATTTCCATGAGTTATGTCTAGAAACAAATACAAAGGGACATAAAAGCCCAGTGCACATGCACCATATTGACTCCAGACAAGTCAAAAGTAATCTCTAACGTACTTTTTGCCTCATATCAGCAGTGACTGGATTTCTCTACACATATAAAAACAGAAAAACATGCTTCTTTGGTATCAAAATGTACTGAATATGTAAAAATATTATTTCTTATTACCATGCATTTCTTCTACTATGACTTGTCAGGTGCTTCATACTGTTCTTTTTATCTTTGGCTGAGTCACTTCTATTTGCCCTAAAAAAGTACATTGTACATTTCCGTTTCTCTTATTCCTGTGATTACTGTATTTGGGTGTTTGTCATCCATAATCTGGAATACTGAAAGAAGCTGTTCATTATTTTTTCTACCATCTTTTCTAGACTTCCAGTCTAGCCTGTGGATATTATGAGAAAATATGCTTGTAAAGCTCACTATCTTCAAGGGTCCTCCATTACGTATGGAATAAACCCAAAATTTCCAAGCAGAAATTCCCAATGGCCTGGCCTTGACTTCTCAACTGTGTTCTACAGATTAAATTTTCTGATTATTCTGTTCCAAGTGTCATTTCCAAAAGAAGCTATGTAGCTTGTTCATATGATTTCCTTTCTTGGAACATTATTGTCTACTCTGGATTCTCTATAAATATTACTTATTTATTTTTTTATTTTTAGACCTAACTTGAAAGAGACTTTCTTCTTTTTCTGATTTCTTTCAGAATCAGAAACAACAGCATATATGCCTTTTTTTCTTTGTAGATTTATATTCAGGGACCACACGTATTTCAGCTTTGTTTTCTTCAGAATATTTAGAATTGTGCTTTGCATTCTGCTGGATCTCAATTTGTTTATTTGTCTCCATTATTTTTGCTGTACAACAAATATGCCAAGATTCAGTAGCTTAAACCAACTCATTTATTATGCTCACAGAATCTGAGGCCAGGAATCCAGGCAGAGCACAGGGTAAGCCCATCTGTGTTTCACAATGTTTGGGTCTTCATCTGGGAAGGCTAAAGGGCTGTGGGTTTCATTCAATCACATGTGGATTCTGGCTGGTGTGACTCAAAGACAAAGACTGCCAGCCAAAGCATCTCCATGTGACTTGACTTTTTCACAGCATGGTGGCTTCGGGGAAGTCAGACTTCTTATTGTAGTTCTGGTCTCTAAGGGGAAGTGTTCAGCAAACATAGAGAAAGTCCCAGTGTCCTTTATGGCCCTTCTCAGAAACCACTGAGCATCACTTCTGCTTCACTCTATGAGTAGAAGCAGTGACAACTCTTCCAGATTCTAGGCCAGGGCACATAGACCCTGCCTTCTGTGGAAAATGGGAGGAATTTTGGAGCAATGTTTTGAAATTCTACACTTGCGTTCTACATATGGCTACTTTTAAGGTACAAAAAAACTTTGTGAAATGATCATGGACAAGCTCTTGTATTTCTGATAACAGAAATCAGATTTGTTTTTCTTCTATCCATGGCTGCTATTTCTGCAGTGCAGCAGAAATAGAACAGCTTGGACTTGGGAGTAAGATAAGCCTGGGTTCAAATCCTGGCTGTGTAGTTCATCAGTATGCATCATTGTACAAATTATTCAACACATCTAAGCCTCTGATCATTCAATTATACCCCGGAGAGAACGATATCTCAAATAATTGAGATGAGGATGAAATACAATAATGCACATGAAATAAAATGTGTGAAACATAGTTGGCCCTAAATAAATATTAATTTCCTTTAGCCTTTCTCCATCCAAATCAAGCCTGCAGTTATCTTTACATAAACACATCTAGAATAAAAATATTCCAATAAGAAGATAGTATTTGAATTCCTTGTGTAGAATAGATAAGGAATTTATAGGAATGCTAGGCAAAGGTAAGAAAGATGTGACAAAACCTGGTTAGGTGACCTTAGTTTTATGGTCTGGAGTTTAGTGGCTAGAGGAAGGGAGAAGAGATAAGCCCAGGGAAGTAGCCATGGGGACAATTTAAATTAAGATTTCTATTTTTCTATCATGTTTTTCTTTTCCTATCTTTATCCCAATAGGTAATAATTTCAATTCTGTACAATGATAATTCTCTAGTCCTTTCTGTAAGTAACATGGCAGGGAGTCTCCTCAGTGACCATAATGCTGAACAGTTGAGTTTTCTCATTGTCCCCTATTATATCCTTCACCTCACAACTTGGTGGGAAGAGCAGCTGCAGGGTGCACTGAATATTAATCTCAAAGCAGCAGGCTGATCAGGGAAGGAATATACCATCTAGAGATACCCAGGAGGAAAATGACTCCAATTAATGTGACAGCTTATGATTATTTATGTTATTATTTTTGTTATTTATTTCTTTTAAAGGGGATTGATTGCTTCATTTGAAACTGGAAGCAAATAAATTTAACCAGTAAGGGGAGAATTGAATAATGGTTCTGGAAGATGTATTTCAAGTGGTGCTATGAAGATTTTTAATTATTCAGGGTTGGATCTATCATGCAGCACCCAGAGAGACCCTGTTTAACTCCCCACAGGAGGGAGACTGCCTTTTAACAGGATTAGGCAGCATCATCACCAAAGTCACATTGTGTACTCATTATGCTATGTGCATATGATAATTATGCTGCACCTGTATAGGATTCAGAAATATGTATGGACAAATTCTATCTATATTGGTGATATATATAATATATATTATATGTGATATATATAATATATATTATATATGATATATAATATATATTATATATCATATATAATATATATTATATATGATATATAATATATATTATATATCATATATATATGGGTTGATAGAATATATGCTAAGATAATATAAATGTTAATAGTGCTTAATCTGTGCCAGAGTGTATTTGTCCATTTTCACACTGCTATAAATAACTTCCCTGAGACTGGGTAATTTATAAAGGAAAGAGGCTTAATTAACCCACAGTTCTGTATGGCTGGGGAGGCCTCAGGAAACTTACAATCATGGTGGAAGGCAAAGGGAAAGCAGACACCTTCCTCACAAGGCGGCAGAAGAGAGAAGCATGTGAAGGAGAAACTGTCAAACACTTATAAAACCATCAGATCTCATAAGAACTCACTCACTATCACGAGAACAGCATGGGGGAAATTGCCCCCATGATCCAGTCACCTCCCTCCCTCTACACGTGGGGATTACAATTCAAGATGAGATTTGGGTGGGGACACAGGGCCAAACCATATCACAGACTTTATATATATTAACACATTTAATTCTCACAATAACGCTAAGAGGTACATTCTATTGTCATCCCTATTTTACAAAAGGGAAACTGACACACAGAGATATTAAGTAACTCACACAGATCACAAGTGGCAGAACTGGGATTCAAACATAAGCAGTTTGATTTTTAAAAAAATGTGTGCATCTCTGCATATTTTATATATGCACACACACATACATGTATGTGTAGTTGGGTTATTTTATGAATAAATGTACAACAATGTAGATAAGAGACACAGATAAAGTTAGACACAGATAAAATAGACACAGATATTTAGACACAGATAAAATATAGATGTGTATAGATGTGGCTACTAGGATACATCCCTTCTGCTTCTGTGACCTTAGTGTTCTGTAGTAACTTATAATAGACATTTGAAATAGATCACTAGACCAGAAGATTTTTAATAATATCTTATTGGTCATAAGACATTTAATATGTCCCATGAGTCAGGAAATGAACTAGTTCAAGCTTGAAGCAAAGACAAAATAAACAAAACACAGATTTGATAGTCTCTGAAACTGAAATAAATTTCCATCTTTTTACTCTAGTTTCTCCTTTCAGCCTATCAACCATTTAAAAAATATAGAAGAACTTCAGGCAATTCTCTTTAATTTTTCAAGATTTATACCTCCACCAATAAGTTTAGCATTATAACTTATAGAAAAAATTTTCTAATATGCATATATCCTTGGCATTAAGTCTTCTCATAGGGTTATAAAATGCCATGGTTAGTTATCCAGCATGTCTACATAGTCTGCATGAAGGCAACAATGCTAGACAGTCATTAGATCTTAAAATACAAGTGTGGCTATTAGGATACATTCCCTCTGCTTCTATGACCTTAGGGATGTAGAAGGCTTGAGAAGAGAGAGTAAGCATGAAAATATCCCATTTGATTTATTCAGCTGCTTTGGAGCTTATTTCTTTAAGATTATTAACACTGTAGTACAACAAGCACTATAATTTAAAAAGGATTCCTTAGAACTGTTCCACCTGAAGTGAGAAGAAACTGGGTATTGGTCCTTCAACTCTTACCTGTCACTGACAGAGAGCTATTTCTTGGGAATATCAAACCCTGCAATCCTTGTGTCTATCACCAGCCCAGAATGCCAGAGAAAGCCCTCAAGTGCTTGTTTTTGGAAGCCACAGCTAGTACGGGATTGGTGGGACCTGAGGAGACATGGGTGAGGTGTTAACAGCATCTGCTACAGATAAGCAGACACTTTCCATTCCTGCACAATGCTCAGTCATCACAACGAGTATTAGAAGTACATATCGGCCCTCCCTTTGGAGAAATGTCATCTTATTAACATCTTACATGTGTTTTCCCATGAATTAGCTCATTTAGTTCTTAAGAGAATAGAGTTAATGACACGATGTCTAAATATTTTAAGTGTGTTGCTCAAAAACAAATAACAAATGAAATATTAGAAGTCAGGTTACCCAAGCCGAGGGTGCCCACACGACACTTCTCGAGAGACTGAGGAATTTTCTTCAGTTAAGATTGTACCAGGGCCCCATCCTCTTAACCAGCAAGGTAGGGTGGCCTCAATTCAACATCAGCTGAATTCAAGGCTGTTTTCAGAAACTATAGTGTTACTTGGGGCAGAACATTCTCAAAAGCAACAACAAAAACTTTCTCAGGAAAGTTTCATGGAAAGAAGAATGTAATTAACATCTGGTGGAAGTTAATTAAGGATCTCTGGTGTAAAGGCAATGAGGTGATACGGAAATTACACTGGGTCGAGGAGGCAGAGACCTGGTCCTAATGTAGTGTCTGCCATCAACCAGCTGTGTGACATGGATTAAATCACTTGTCGTCAGGAAACCTCAGGTCCTAATTTATAAATAAAGCTCTTTGTGCTTAAAGTGTATTTTGAGACTCTGAAGAGGGAAGCAACAAGCAACATTACATTTAAGTAGTACATTACTTTACAAATGTGGATGGTTATATGTATTTTGAACCAGGCACTTTGGAGTATTAGTATAGAATGCTTTGGGTAGTTAGACTTTTGTATGCTGATTGAACCTCATAAAATGCCACATGCCTCATCTCTCTCCTTCTCTGTCTCCCCTCTTTATTTTTCCTCATCCTGCTCTCTCCTTGGCTTAACGTTCTTGTCTCCTGGTTCTATACCAGTGAAAGAGAACCACAATATTGCCTTCTCACCCACCTTTGGCCATCATAATGGCTTTTTTTCATGTAAAATGATTACATATCCAATTAAAGTGAACACCTGGAGGAAATAATAGCTGGACTACTCAATAATTTTAGGTTATGCTGAAAAAATAATTATTTGAGTCTTTTCTTCAGGTCAGTTTACTTGAAAAGAAATAATGCGTAATGGGTTCAGTCAAAGTTAGCCTGGCAATTTGCCTACAAACTATTGTCAGGCAGTAAATTACAGAAGTAGTTGATCATCACACATGCTCATCAGCTCACTAATAGAGAGAAGCCAATGACAATTTAGGGAGAAAATAAGCAAAATATATATCACATTTATTCTATTCAGAACAAATCATTTTTTAACACTTATTTTTTTTTCCCTAGTTAAGTTTCAATTTATCTGGGGCTCTGTCAGGATGACAGAAACTCATTTAGAATCCATGAAGACAGCTGACAGAAAGTGCATTAAAAATTAGATTTTGAATTCAAAGAATGAAAGCTTTAAATCACTACAGTCAAGTCAGTGGGACAAGACTGATACCAGATGCTATTTTGTTCATATTATTAAGGAAGTATTCCAGCCTTGAAGAGACCTTGTCACTACACAGCTTCTGTCTATGTAAATAAGAATGAAGTGAGTATAGCTGTTGTCAATGATAGAAACAGCCATCCATTGCCTCAAAACAACAGGCTGGTTCATTAGAGGAGAATGCTAAAAGTTAGAAGAACCCTGAAAGGTCATATATGCCCAATTCCCTCATTATGTGTACGGGAGGACTGAAATCCCATAGGAGATGGTTAGCAGGTGTATTAGACACACATGAACTCTTCAATTTAAATCTAGTGTCTAAGCAAGGGTTAAGCCACTCTGTTGATAGGGGTTTCGGGCAAGTCACTGGACAACCCTGGGCATCATTGTAGAGAATATTCATTTACCCTATGTGTGTTTTTAGTCTGTTCAGCAGCCATTCCACCTTCCTTCAGCACCTCACTTTATTCTTTGGGAACTACAGAAATCTTGAATTGCCTATGCTTTTTTTTTTTTTAATTTGGGTTTTAATTATGTAAATAATAGCAACATGAAAACGAGGAGTTCTAAGGTTTGTACATTATCCCTAGGTGAAAGGATTTCAGATTAGTTTGCGTGTAGGATGGTACCACCCAAGATAACAGAGGTCTGGTCTAGTATTTCCTGAAGAAGAAAGCCAATTTAATACATTCAATACTGACTTCTCTGACATTTTTCTGTAGAAATACTGATTTACACTGTGGAGTTTCCAATGTTTACCTATAACTGATTAAGTTGTAGGTAACTTAATATAGGTAACTTAAATAAGTTAAGATGGGCAGAGCATGGAGTTTTCTACTTAGTTCCAGGTGAATTCTTCACATTTCCTGGCTTTTGAAAGTTCTCCTTCCACAAATCTTAAACCCCAGTCATATAAGCTCTCCCCACTGACCTGGGCAAACACGATGGTTTGTTGTGGATAATACAGGGAGGCAGCTAATCCCATGAAACCAGGCAGATACACTAGCTTCTTTATTTTTGAACCTCTAGCCAAAAGGGGTCCAATAAGGCCAGCAAAACCAATAACACCAAGTCTCGGAAAAAATCCAGGAGGTGCATTTTGGAGATAGTCATAGCTGTCTAACCCCCACTGAACCAAACTTTGCATCTTGGGCTTACTTTGGGAGTACGTGTCCTGACACCAGCTTGTGTATGGCTCGCAATAAGTGTCGCAGCTGTGAGAAGCTTTCTTCAAGCTGGTTCCTTGACTCCTCCACACACTGCGATTTGCCCTTGCGAAAGCTCGTCAACCTTCACGGAAGTTTTGGGAGGTGAGTCCTTTTTTGGTGCTGCATAGACTCTGAAGGTGAACAAGCTCAGGCTGGCTGGCCCCACGGACCGCTCTGAATTACCTTGAACATGTCGCTGGCAACTGCAGCTCCGTCAGGCTCACCCCAGCCTCGGCCACGCCCACAACAGAGAGGTGACTACGGAGGCCCGGTAGGGCCTTGATTTCTCCAACCGCAAGGGAGCCGCGGTGTGGCTGACTGCAGTAGGGCAAACTCGGTGCGGCGAAGGCTTGGTTCAATCACCCCTGCCTGTGCTCTTGATGGAACCTTCAATTCAGGTATCCTGCCCTCCTCTGGCACACGGTGTTATTTGTTGCCACAAGCTAAGTCCACCAGCCTCTCCCTACAGGGAAATGAAGTCCTGAGTGAAGTGACACAAATATGGAAAAGGTTTAGAACTGATTTATTCTGGTAGTCACCCCCAAAGCACTATCCATTTGTCCTGGTTACTACACCTCCAAAATTCCAATGTCCGAATTTTCCAATGTTTGTATTCTCTTTCCAATATCTGATTGTTTACGTTCTCCTTCAGTTCTATGGAGCTGCCTACGAACCTTCCACTAACACCCATTTTTAAGTTAATTGCAGTGGTCTCTGTTGCTTGCAACCAAAAACAAACCTAACTGATATATCGTACATGTGAAACTGTGACTAACATATTGTACGTGTAAAATGGGAATAATTATACTTCGCTCACAAAGGTGGTGTCAGTTTTTTTTTTTTTTTTTTTTTTTTTTGAGATGGAGTGTTGCTCTTTTTGCCCAGGCTGGAGTGCAATGGCACCATCTTGGCTCACAGCAACCTCCGCCTCCTGGGTTCAAGTGATTCTCCTGCCTCAGCCTCCTGAGTAGCGGGGATTACAGGTATGCGCCACCACGCCCGGCTAATTTTATATTTTTAGTAGAGATGGGGTTTCTCCACGTTGGTCAGGCTGGTCTCGAACTCCTGACCTTAGGTGATCCGCCCGCCTCGGCCTCCCAAAGTGCTGGGATTACAGGCATGAGCCACCGCACCCGGCCCAGTTTTTTTAATATATAAAAATAATGTATATTAAAACTACTGGCTTGGAGAATAAAACTTAAGAGGAACCCAGTAAGTATTGTTTGCTTGGTTTTTAAGATCCTTCCTATGTATTCTCATCTTTATTCCTGGATTCTGCTGAGATGCTCAATGGATCCATGAGTCACATGCTTAATCTCCTCAAAGAACTCTCTGGGTGAGAACCTACGCACAACTTTTGGTCTTTTTGAGACACTGGGTAATAGTTGTTTAACCACACCCTTGACTTTCTCTTCAGAACACACTTTCCTAAGAATGAATCTTCTCGTTTTAGCTTCTTTTGCAAAATGAATAGGCAGAGAATTTCCCAAATCATGAAATCCTGGTTTTTGTTTAATAGTCTTCCTCAATTTATCTCCCTCCTCTTGCATTTTATTATAAGCAGCAAAAAGAAATCTGACCGTACTTTCAACATGTTGCCTAAAATATTCAGAAAAACAACCAAGTTATTTGCTTACAAGTTATGCTTCCACATAATTGTAGGACACAATTCAGCTAGGCTTTCTGTCACTATATGACAAGGGTCCCTCTCCTTCAGCTCCCCAAATCAAGTTCCTAATTTTTTTCTGAGCCCTCAGCAGCAAAGCCTTTAATGTGCATATTTCTACCAACATTCTGTTGATGATAACATACATATACTCTAAGATGATAGAGACTTTCTCTCCTGTTCTCTTAACTTACTCCTGAGCCCTCATCAACAGAGCCTATTATACCCATTTTTCTACCAATAGTCTGTTTAAAGCAGTATAGGCTTTTCTATCTAGCACCTCAAAATTATTTGAGTCTCTACCTATTACCCAATTCCACGGCCATGTTCACATTTTTAGGCATTTGTTACAAGATTTTTAAAGACATTTGTTACAGTTTTTAGGTATTTAGTTAAACATAGCATTTTAGATACTTGTTACAGGTTTTAGATATGTAGTTTTTAGGTACCAAAATCTGTATGTTTCCCATGACTCCTATAACAAATTATCACAAATGTGGTGGCTTAAAACAATTATTCTCTTAAAGTTTTAGAGACCTAATATCTGAAATCGGTATCACTAAACTGAAATCAGGGTGTCAGTAGGGTTACACTCCCTCTGGAAGCTCTAAGTGATAATCTGTTTCTTGCCTCTACCAGCTTCTGGTGGCTGCCACCCTTTCTTGACTTGTGGTCACATACGTCTGATCTCTGCCTCTGAAGCTACATTTCCTTCTCCTTCTGTGTCAAATCTCCTTCTCATAAAGACACATGTGGATTACACTGAAGGCCCACTTGGATTATCCAAGATAATCCCCTTATTCTAAGATCCTTAATGTAATCAAATCCACAACATCCTTTTCTGCCACTTAGGGTGACATTCACAGATTCCAGACAGTAGGATGTGGATACATTTTGGGGGTCATTATTTAGCTTACCACATGCTTCCTCTCTTTTTCTGGTTTTGCCTTTTCCAACTCTGTACAAAGTTATCTCTGTAACCGGCCTCAGTGTGACATTCTGGAAACTTTAAAATTTAGCTGACTAAAATAATGTCATTTAGGATAATATATGACATTGAAATTTAAATTTTGTTCAAGGGGCTTTATTTACTCTTGTTAATAGTAACTTTTAAAATATAGAACCAGATGGTGATTCAACACACACACACATACAAATACACACACATCTGCCTGTTAGCATAATGTAAATCTTCCACTTATAATTTTACAAAAATCAGTTGAGGACATGCATTAATCTATAGTAAATCTGGCAGGAGTTCTTCAATACAAGATTTTATATGAAGGTGGAAATGTTTATTTAGTTTGAAATGAACCAAACCAATCTGTACAGAAGAAACAACATAGAATTTTACTATTCCATACAATTGAACATTATTATGTTCAAATACTATAGAGGATAAAGAAGTGAATTCCAGTATTTTTCCAATTCTTTTCTTTCTAAATAGTTGATGTACATTCTTAACCTATTTTAGCTATTAAATTGTTTTTCTCTATTGTTCCAGGTTTCTCTTCATCTCTTTTGATCCACAGTCTGTACATCTGAGTCTTTTGTCCCATAATTTTTAACATGAAGTGTATACATTATTTTGTATTGCTGCTGCAAAAAATCGTCACAAATGTAGTGGCTTTAAACAACCCAAATTTACACTCTTGCAGCTCTAGAGGTCAGAAATGTAAAATGGGTTAGCAGGGCTGTGCTATTTCTGTGGTCTCAAGAGAGAATTCATTCTCTTGCCTTCTCTACCTTCCAGAAGCTTCCTGCATTTGTTGATTTATGGCCCCAACTTTCTTCCAGCAGCATAGCATCTTCCAATCTTTGTCTTTCTTTGCCCAACACATCACCTTTTTCTGACTCTAATCCTCCCCCCTCTCTCTCTGTGATTACAATGGGCCCATGAGCATAATCCAGGTTAATCTCTCCATCCCAAGATCCTTAAATCAATCACATATGCAAAGTACCTTTTATCATGTGTGGTAACATATTCATTGGTTCTGAGACTAGGATTAAAACATCTCTGGGGGTGGGGCACTATTCAGGCTATCACATGGAGTTTGCCAAAGTTCAAATCCATGTCTTTATTACTATTTGCAAAAAATCTTCAATGTTTGCTATCACCAATGGTCAAAACTGCATTGTTTGGTTTGTGTAATGAATAACTTTGAAGTGGAATCTGAGACAAAAATTGGACCTTTCATTTGATAGAAGCATAGGCTCCATGACTCTCCTAGGGTAAGATAATTAAACATTCATCTTAATTGCAATACATTTCTGACTTCTGTTTTAGTACTGCATGGCCCAGAATGTGTGGGCTATTTATACCCTTTTTGTGGGCCGTTTATATCCTTTTTGTGAGAGGCAGAGCAAAGAAAAGGAGGGCAACATTTGGAGCAGAGGGACCCCTCTTGCCCTGGTTAAGTTAAGAAGAAATGAACGAGGAACTCAGGGCAAGATCAAGAGAGGTGATTCATCAACTGGCCTTCAACTAGAAAGGAGAAGATAATCCTTTCTAGTGGTGTAGTGGAATGAATATGACAGAGCTCCCAGGTATGCAATTCTTTTAGCAAGCTGGTAGTATTGGTCAACTCACTTCACCTGTCTGGGTGAAGAGGTGAGCTCAGCTCATCAACCTGTAAAATCTTAACCAGTAGTAACTCTGAAGGATTAGCCTTGACATTTACTGATGTTGCCTCTCTTGCTTAATATTTTATACTCATGAAAATATTAGTTTGTAAATACTGGGGAGAAATGTATTTTAACACCTAACAGAATTGCTACTTCTGAGAAAGTGGTAGAGAGGGATTTATCAAAGTCATCTTGCTTGTAACAATAAGAAATGTCAGCAGAGGAAAAAAGTGAATAAAACAGTTAAGTATTTTGTAATCTGAGGCTGAAAGATGCTGCCTGAGTAGTGACGATTCATATTAAGGAAAAATTCTTCTCTTCCAAATCCCATCAGACAACATTACATGTTCTGCACAGATTTTTACTGCTTACATGACTATATTTAATGGAAAATACACAATCACTGGAAAACGCTGAGTGACTTGGGGCTTGTGGAAGTGTGTTCTTTGGTGGCAGTGAGAAATAAAAAGCAGTGCTTTCAACTGTGAGGGGAATGCTTTAATATTGCCCAAGGTTCTAGAGTGTCATTGCACAGCATTTTAAATAAACATTTATTTGTTTCATTTTATTTATTCATTTAATCAATCAGCAAATATTTATTAAGTGGATAGGCCACACACTACACTGAATGTTAAACAAGATGTAATGAATTAGATATAAACCCTATCTTTTAGGAACTTACTGTCTGTCTGGAATAAATAGGTATAGCCACAACTAATGAGGAAACGAGGTATAAGGTATAATTTGCCACATGGACCATACAGAAGTATAGGTTAATTGAGTGTCCTCTGTAGTAAACAGCTAGAATTTGAATCCCAGCTATAGGATTCATCAGCTGTGTTACCTGAGTGAATTATTTAGATTATCTCTGTGTGTAGGGCTCAGTAGTGTTGAATATGTTACATGTAAAGTACTTAAAATAATATCTGCCCCAAACTAGTCTATGTTCTTGGAAATCAGAATAATAGTTACCTTTGGGGATAGAAGAAGGAATATGATTTTTTAAAAAAGGAGCAACAAGAGATTTCTGAGATTTAGGTAACATTCTGTTTCTTGTTCTGGATGCTAGTTACAGTGGTATGTTTTCTTTGTGAAAATTCAACAAGCTGTATACTTATATTGTTTTTACTTATATATTGTTTTTTAAATTTGAAGAAGCTTTGAAAAGCAGTGCCTCCATCATGGTATGTTCAAAACAAATATTTGTTATGCTCAAATCACAACTCTTAGAAACTCCAAGTGAAGCAGGGAAGGTTCTTGGCTTCACTCAGGAAGAAATTCAAGAGCAAGCTGGCGTAGAAAAAAATAGCTTTATTGAGGTGGGCAGCAGTGTTACAGCTCTGTGAGCTCCTGCAGAGCAAGGCTACTCCATAGACAGTCATATTTATACCCCCTTTTATGGACATGTTAATTAAGGGGCTGGTTATTCAGAAAAAGCTAGAAAGTAGGCAGTAACTTCCAGGTGTTGTCATGGCAATGGCAAACTGTCATGGCGCTGGTGGACATGCTTTATAAAAACATACTTTCAGTTCCTCTTTCCAGTTTCTGCCAGTCTCCAATCTAGTCCCCAATCGAGTCTCACCTACCTCCTGCCTAAAAATGAGGGGAACAATCACTTCTGACTGAGGCAATGGGCAGTGATTTCAGGGAATAGGCCACTTCAACCAAATTCTCAAGGTTAGTTGGATTATGTGTATACAAAAATAGGTGTGGAATTTCTACTTTTAAAAAGTATGCCATGTATTCAGGAAAGCGTATTGATTCAGGGTGTCGACTGTGAAGTCAGATATCAGTCTGAATAGCAGAACTATTGTTACTAGAAAAGGGTCCTGCTCCAGACCTCAGGAGAGCGTTCTTGAATTTCATGGAAGAAAGAATTTTGGGGTGAGTCCATATAGTAAAGTGAAAGCAAGTTTCTAAAAGAGAATAATTTTCAACCCAGAATTTCATATCCAGCCAAACTAAGCTTCATAAGTGAAGGAGAAATAAAATCCTTTACAGACAAGCAAATGCTGAGAGATTTTGTCGCCACCAGGCCTGCCTTACAAGAACTCCTGAAGGAAGCACTAAACATGGAAAGTTACAACTGGTACCAGCCACTGCAAAAACATGCCAAATTGTAAAGACCATCAATGCTATGAAGAAACTGCATCAATTAATGGGTGAAATAACCAGCTAGCATCACAATGACAGAATCAAATTCACACATAACAATATTAACCTTAAATGTAAATGGGTTAAATGCCCCAACTAAAAGACACAGACTGGCAAATTGGATAGAGTGAAGACCATCAGTGTGCTGTATTCAGGAGACCCATCTCACATGCAAAGACACACAAAGGCTCAAAATAAAGGGATGGAGGAAGATCTACCAAGTAAATGAAAAGCAAAAAAATAAAAAAAATTTAAAAAAGGCAGGGGTTGCAATCCTAGTCTCTGATAAAACAGACTTTAAACCAACAAAGATCAAAAGAGGCAAAGAAGGCCATTACATAATGGTAAAGGGATCAATTCAAAAAGAAGAGTTAACCATCCTAAAAATATATGCATACAGGAGCACCCAGATTCGTAAAGCAAGTTCTTAGAGACCAACAAAGAGACTTAGACTCCCACACAATAATAATGGGAGACTTTAACACCCCACTATAATAGTAGCCAATCAAAGAGACAGAAAATTAACAAGGATATCCAGGACTTGAACTCAGCTCTGGACCAAGTGGACCTAATAGACATCTACAAAACTCTCCACCCCAAATCAACAGAATATACATTCTTCTCAGCACCACATCGCACTTATTCTAAAATTGACCACATAATTGGAAGTAAAACACTCCTCAGCATTTGTAAAAGAACAGAAATCACAACAGAATGTCTCTCAGACCACATTGCAATCAAATTAGTACTCAGGAATAAGAAACTCACTCAAAACTGCACAAATACATGGAAACTGAGCAATCTTCTCCTGAATTACTCCTGGGTAAATAATGAAATGAAGGCAGAAATAAAGATGTTCTTTGAAACCAATGAGAACAAAGACACAATGTACCAGAATCTCTGGGACACATTTAAAGCAGTATGTAAAGGGAAATTTATAGCACTATATGCCCACAAGAGAAAGCAGGAAAGATCTAAAATCGACACCCTAACATCACAATTAAAAGAACTAGAGAAGCAAGAGCAAACAAATTCAAAAGCTAGCAGAAGTCAAGAAATAACTAAGATCAGAGCAGAACTGAAGGAGATGGAGACAAAAAATTCTTCAAAAAATCAATGAATCCAGGAGCTGTTTTTTTTCTTGGAAAGATCAACAAAATAGACCACTAGCAAGACTAATAAAAAAGAAATGAGAGAAGAATAAAATAGATGCAATAAAAAATGATAAAGGGGATATTACCACTGATCCCACAGAAATACAAACTACCATAAGAGAATACTATAAACACCTCTATGCAAATAAACTAGAAAATCTAGAAGAAATGGATAAATTCCTCGACACATACACCCTAAGTCGAATCTCTGAATAGACCCATAACAGGTTCTGAAATTGAGGCAATAATTAATAGCCTACCAACCAAAAAAAGTCCCGGACCAGATGGATTCACAGACGAATTCTACCAGAGGTACCAAGAGGAACTGGTACCATCCCTTCTGAAACTATTCCAATCAATAGCAAAGAGGGAATCCTCCCTAACTCATTTTATGAGGCCAGCATCATCCTGATACCAAAGCCTGGCAGAGACACAACAAAAAAGGAGAAGTTTAGGCCAGTATCCCTGAAGAACAATATCCCTGATGAATGCGAAAATCATCAATAAAATACTGGCAAACCGAATCCAGCAGCACACCAAAAAGCTTCTCCGCCACAATCAAGTCAGGTTCATCCCTGGGATGCCAGGCTGGTTCAACATATGCAAATCAATAAACATAATCCATCACATAAACAGAAGTAACGACAAAAACCACATGACTATCTCAATAGATGCAGAAAAGCCCTTCGACAAGATTCAACAGGCTTTCATGTTAAAAACTCTTTAATAAACTAGGTATTGATGGAACCTATCTCAAAATAATAAAAGCTATTTATGACAAACCCACAGTCAATATCATACTGAATGGGCAAAAACTGGAAGCATTCCCTTTCAAAACTGGCACAAAACAAGGATGCTCTCTCTCATCACTCCTATTCAACATAGTATTGGAAGTCCTGGCAAGGGCAATCAGGCAGGAGAAAGAAATAAAGGGTATTCTATTAGGAAAAGAGGAAGTCAAGTTGTCTCTGTTTGCAGATGACATGATTGTATATTTAGAAAACCCCATTGTCTCAGCCCAAAATCTCCTTAAATGATAAGCAACTTCAGCAAAGTCTCAGGATAAAAAAATCAATGTGCAAAATTCACAAGCATTCCTAGACACCAATAACAGAGAGAGCCAAATCATGAGTGAACTCCCATTCACAATTACTACAAAAAGAATAAAATACCTAGGACTCCATCTTACAAGGGATGTGAAAGACCTCTTCAGGGAGAACTACAAACCACTGCTCAAGGAAATAAAAGAGGACACAAACAAATGGAAGAACATTCCATGCTCATGGATAGAATCAATATTGTAAAAATGGCCATACTGCCCAAGGTAATTTATAGATTCAATGCTATTCCCATCATGCTACAACTGACTTCCTTCACAGACTTGGAAAAAACTACTTTACAGTTCATATGGAACCAAAAAAGAGCTCACATAGCCAAGACAATCCTAAGCAAAAAGAACAAAGTTGAAGGCATCACGCTACCTGACTTCAAACTATACTACAAGGCTACAGTAACCAAAACAGCATGGTACTAGTACCAAAACAGATATATTGATCAATGGAACAGAACAGAGGCCTCAGAAATAACACCACACATCTACAACCATCTGATCTTTGACAAACCTGACAAAAACAAGCAATGGGGAAAGGATTCCTTATTTAATAATAAATGGTGCTAGGAAAACTGGCTAGCCATATGCAGAAAGTTGAAACTGGATCCTTTCCTTACACTTTATACAAAAATTAACTCAAGATGAATTAAAGACTTAAATGTAAGACCTAACCTAGAAGAAAACCTAGGCAATACCATTCAGGACATAGGCATGGGCAAAGACTTCATGACTAAAACACCAAAAGCAATGGCAAAAAAAAAGCCAAAATAGACAAATGGGATGTGATTAAACTAAAGAGCTTGTGCACAGCAAAAGAAACTATCATCAGAGTGAACAGGCAACTTGCAGAATGGGAGAAAATTTTTGCAAACTTTCCATCCTACAAAGGGCTAATATCCAGAATCTACAAAGCACTTAAACAAAATTACAAGAAAAAAACACCACCATCAAAAAGTGGGCAAAGGATATGAACAGACACTTCTCAAAAGAATACATTTATGCAGCCAACAGACATACGAAAAAATGCTTATCATCACTGGTGATCAGAGAAATGCAAATCAAAACCACAATGAGATAACATCTCACGCCAGTTAGAATAGCGATCATTAAAAAATCAGGAAACAACAGATGCTGTAGAGGATGTGGAGAAATAGGAACGCTTTTACACTGTTGTTGGGACTGTAAACTAGTTCAACCATTGTGAAAGACAGTGTGGTGATTCCTCAAGGATCTAGAACTAGAAATACCATTTGACCCGACAATCCCATTACTGGTTATATACCCAAAGGATTATAAATCATTCTACTATAAAGACACATGCACACTTATGTTTATTGCAGCACTGTTCACAATAGCAAAGTCTTGGAACCAACCCAAATGCCCATCAATTATACACTGGATAAAGAAAATCTGGCACATATACACCATGGAATACTATGGAGCCGTAAAAAAGGATGAGTTCATGTACTTTGCATCATTCTCAGCAAAGCAACACGAGAAGAGAAAACCAAACACTGCATGTTCTCACTCATAAGTGGGAGTTGAACAATGAGAACACATGAAGATAGGGAGGGAAACATCACACACTGGGGCCTGTTGGGGGGTGGGGAGCTGGGGGAGGCATAGGGTTAGGACAAATACCTAAGGTAAATGACGAGTTGATGGGTGCAGCAAACCAACATGGCACATGTATACCTATGTAACTAACCTGCATGTTGTGCACATGTACCCTAGAACTTAAAGTATGATAATTAAAAAAAAGAAAGTAAAGAAACGAAAGAATGGCAACTCCATAAGCAGAGCAGCTTTGAAGGCTGTTGGTTGGCTATTTTTATGGTTATTTCATCATATGCTAAACAAGGGGTTATTTCATGAGTTTTCTGGGAAAGGGAATGAGGATTTCCCAGAACTAAGGATTCACCTTCCTTTTAGACCGTATAAAGGTAACTTCTGGACATAGCCATGGCATTTGTAAACTGTCATGGCACTGGTGGGAGTCTTTTGGCATACCAATGCATTATAATTAGGTATAATATGCAATAATTAGTATGTAGTGAGGATGACTGGAGGTCACTTTCGTTGCCATCTTGGTTTTGGGGGGTTTCTGCAGCCTTCCTTACTGCATCCTGTTTTATCAGTGGGGTCTTTGTGACCTGTATCTTATCCTGTGACTAAGAATGCTAATGTCCTGGGAATGCAGCCCAGTAGGTCTCAGTCACATTTTACCCAGCACCCACTCAAAATGGGAGTCAGTCTGGTTCTAATGCCTCTGACACTATGGTTTAATATGTTTTTATGCAAACTACTCAAACTTTTTGAAGCAGTTTTCTCATCTGTAAAGTGGGGATGAATGTTCCTACTTCACTGGATTATTATGACATCTAAATAAAATAGCCTATGCAATGCCTTTGTCATTAGAGATAAGAGCATTAGAAAAATTCAAGAAAAGTTGTGATGATAATGTAGTACAATGATACCTGAGCTGATAAATGTGGGTTTATATTGGGTATTGATAAATATCAGTTTCTCCTAAGGTGTAGCCTATAGATCTTATTTTTTTCATGAACTTTAAAGACATTAGATTATTCATTAGTACCAACAGACTTTAGAGATATTGAAGTGAAAAAAATATTGTGAGATTGTATGCTCATTTTTTCAATTTTTATTTCTAACAATCATTAACATTATATTTTGTGTTCTATTTTTATCTTCTCTGGTACTATATTTCTGAACTTCAATTTACTTAAATAAAAAGTAGTAATTACTACTAATTTTCAATTTCCTTTGAAGTTTAAAATATTACAAAAAAGCATATACATATCTTGGTATGAAATTTTACTCAACATCTCAAGCCCCAGTGCATTATTCATTACAAACAACAACAAAAAGCTAATGGGAAAAACAATTGGAATCCACTGAAGTTGAATTATCAGGACATATTTAACAAGAGAGCATCTACCAGAACTACGGTATGATGATAGAAATACTGCATCTGCCATTCTTGATTTGTGTAAAAATCAGCATAAAGGAAATTTCAGTTAATTCATTTGGTCATTCATTCACCCAACACTAGTCAGTGAATATCTGTTCACATTTGTGGCTCAGGCACTAAAGGTAACATGATATGGATTACACGTACTTTCCCAGACTCCTCCAGCCAATACCTGCTCTTTGGAGGCACACTGACTTTCTTGTTATTCCAAGGTCTACTCACATGTTTGTGCAATTGTCTCTACTTGGAATGCCTTTGCTGTCTTTCTAATTAACCTTCTCCCTGTAGGTCTCCCTTCCCTTCTATTCAAATATAACCAGCATACCTGTTTTTCTACACTGAGTATGTATGTTTCTTATTCTGCCTTTGCTCAACCCTACCTCTATGTACTCAGATTCATTGTCTAGACGTTTCTTTCCTGCCCCAATGCTCAGAAGTCTGATTCCAAGTGCTTCCCCCATTTCCCTACTCTTGCTTTATGTCATTTGTTTTGGCTAAGTCTATGGTACCCAGAAAAAAATCGCAAGTTGTGGGATGCAGGAGTCAGTGGGAGAGGAGGCCATTCCTTCCTGTGCTCTACCTATTTTAAGCTTTGTTCCTGGCATGGCTGTGTCCTTCGATGATCCCTTTCCTGTTACACAGCCTTTCCTCCATGGCTCCAGTTCACATTGTACTCCAGTAACTCTCTATTTCTTCTTGCTCTTTATGTAATGTCTTTTCTGTTTTTATTATTTTTTTAAATTTTATTTTATTTTGTTTTACATTCTGGGATACATGTACAGGATGTGCAGGTTCATTACATAGGTAAATGTGTGCTATGGTGTTTTGCTGCACCTATCAACCCATCACCTAGGTGTTAAACCCCACGTGCATTAACTACTTATGCTTATCCTCTCCCTTCCCCCATCCCCTGACCGACAGGCCTCAGTGTGTGTGTTGTTGCCCTCCCTGTGTCTATGTGTCCTCATTGTTGAGCTCCCACTTAAAAGTGAGAACATGTAGTGTTTGGTTTTCTGTTCTGGTGTTAGTTTGCTAAAGATAATGGCTTCCAGCTCCATCCATATCCCTGAGAAGGACATGATCTCGTTCCTTTTTATGGCTGCATAGTATTCCATGGTGTATATGTACCACATTTTCTTTATCCAATCTATCGTCGAGGGGCATTTGGGTTGATTTCATGTCTTTGCTACTGTGAATAGTCTTGCAAGGAACACATGCATACATGTATCTTTGTAATAGAATGATTTATATTTCTTTGGGTATATACCCAGTAATGGGATTGCTGGGTCAAATGGTATTTCTGGTTCTAGGTCTTTGAGGAATTGCCACACCGTCTTCCACAGTGGTCAGACTAATTTACATTCCTGCCAACAATGTAAAAGCATTCCTATTTCTCCCCAACCTCGCCATCATCTGTTGTTTCTTAACTTTTTAATAATTGACATTCAGCCTGGTGTGAGATGGTATCTAATTGTGGTTTTGATTTGTATTTCTCTAATGATCAGTGATGTTGAGCTTTTTTTTAAATATGTTTTTTGGTCGCATAAATATCTTCTTGCCCTTTTTGTCTTAGCGATGATAATGCATTACTACTGTTGCTAGTCTTTGGGTGCCTCAGTATCCCTTAACTCTGTTCACATACATGTGTGTATTCCCTCTGCATGTGGTTTCTTGGGCTGGATCTTCTTTCCTGCTGAAGGTCTTATACATTATGTATGGTGTGTAACTTTGCGAAAATTTTTAATCAAATTATAATAATCTTTTTAAACAAACAGATTTTTCTTTACAAGGATCTTCTGATTGTTAAGCATTTCTACTCTTTTTTGAAAAGAACAGTGCCTGCATGTAGTGGGATTAAATAAATGTTTTCTAAAATATATAAATAAATACTATTTATACCTATCTATATGTTTTTTCCACAAATTTTATGTAACAATTGAGGAGTTTAAAGTCTACCAGATAATGTATAATACTATAGGATGAACAGTAAGTGCTTTGTAGAATATTCAATACCGTACAATACTTAATACTAGAGGTATTAAGAGGAAACCAGAGTTATTATGAGACTTATTAGAAGTGTTGGAATTGGATTTTGAAAAAAATCTTTTTAGGTATAATTGATGACTTTGAAAGGGGTTGAGGTTGGTTGCTTTAGTTCCCTACTTTTAGAGGAACAAACAATAATCTGATATGTTCCACCAAAACGATTTTAGCAGAAAGGAAGTCTGAAATTATTTTAATAGAGAAATGGTACAGGGCTGATTCATCCATTTTGGAAGTTAATGTCAGAGGTATAACTTGCATTTCATTATTTGTATGGCTTGAAAAATAAGTCCTAAATAAAAGGTCCTTAACTATGAAGACACCTGCAAAGTTTATTTTGTCATGTAAGGTAATATATTCACAGATTTGTGGGATTAGGACATGGACATCATTGGGAACTTGTTATTCTGTTTATCACAGAATTTCTTATGTACGGTGTTTTCTAATGAAAATGTTATTTTCATTAGAATAATTGGATCTCTCAACTACAAATACCAGAAATACATTAAGAATTTTCGAAACATATCATATGTCAAATTTTGGAACTCCCCATATGGAAATTTAATGGAGCTGGTATTCATCCAACATTTACCGAGTGCCAGAATGGGCCTGAGAAAAAAAATACACAACAAAATAAAACAACAAAGTGGCAGGTAGAATTTACTTTAGTTGTCTTGTTTTTTTTTGTTTTTTTTGTTTTTGTTTTTGTTTTTGTTTTGAGATGGAGCCTCCCTCTGTTGCCCAGGTTGGAGCGCAGTGGCGCGATCTCCGCTCACTGCAAGCTCCGCCTCCCGGGTTCACGCCATTCTCCTGCCTCAGCCTCCCCAGTAATTGGGACTACAGGCGCCCGCCACCACGCCCGGCTAAATTTTTGTATTTTTAGTAGAGACTGGGTTTCACCGTGTTAGCCAGGATGGTCTCAATCTCCTGACCTCGTGATCTGCCCGCCTTGGCTTCCCAAAGTGCTGGGATTACAGGCGTGAGCCACTGCACCAGGCTAGTTGTCTTGTTTTATAGGTGAGAAAGTTAGAAAGTAGATGTCAAATGAGTTGCTTATGTTCACGTCCATAGTAAGTGATATGACAGGAATTTGAGACCAAATTTGGTTTTAGAGTCAGTGATGTTTTAAGGGTACCACATAATTTTAACTCCTACCATTTTATAGTAATGGATTATATATGGTCAGCAGGTATCAAATAATATCTAAGTTAGGGAACACCTGTTTTATTATATAGATTTAACATGTTTACGTTCAATATCAGTTTAAATTATAGTACAAATTAATAATATTAGTCAAAAGTGTACAAGTCAAATTGACATACATTATGCAAGTGCATTTTAGGGATTTTAGCATTTACAAGACAAACATTGATCTACCCAAATCAATATCTACTTACTATTTTGAGGCTTTGCTGGAAGAATCTAAAAATTAAAAATTGCAGTCCTTTTCTGCAGACACTAAATATTACCAAAAATAAATGATTACAAATGTATCAAAGATTGCTAAGTGGGTTTGGAACCCTTGCTTCTTGGTAAGAATTTTTAAATTGGCATTTTTTCAGCCTCTGCTTAATACAGACATGTTTTTGCTCTAAATATAGTAAACATCCATTCCACTCTATCCAAAGGACTGAGAAGTGTTTCAAAGATAGCCCACAAAATATCACATTATTTTCTGAGTATAGTCTTTAAAAAAAAACTATCTTGCAATCACTATTTACCATGATCAGTCAATATGTAGTCTTTGAGAAAAGAACATTAGCTTGTTGAACCATAATTCAAAATAAGTCACAATTTAATCTTATTTTAAAAACACTCTAGTTAATTGTAATTAATGTTTGACAGTTTGAAAGACATCTGTTATATTAACATAATGGTCTTATTGCACATGAAATGCTGCACGTTAAAAACTCAGCAGAGTTGAATGAGTATTTTGCAAGGAAAAGAAGAAAATCCTTGATAAAAACATGTAGTTCTGTCTATTGTTTGCTAAACAAATAGGACTTTTTTTCTCTTAATACGATAATTAATGAAATATATCTATTTCTTTAGAAGGGAAATAAACTTCCTGCTGTTTTGTTACAAATTGATCATTCTAAAGACAGTTTGGTTCTATGTTTTACAGTTTGAAAGTCATTGCTATACTTTGTAATTTCATGAATTTACTCATTGCCAGCTGTGATTGTTAGAGGTCACTTAGACTCTTGGATTATTCCATGCTATTTTAACAATATTCTAAATAAACAAATGAATGAAGCAAACTTCCTATACCAGATTTCACAGATGATGCTAAACATCGTATATAAAGCCTCTTCCCCTCATCCAATCTAAGATGTCAATAGTGCCATGGATGACAAACCCTTTCTTAAATCTATAATAAAAATCAAAAAGAAGATTTTAAAACATCAATATATCGATGCAGTAAGGAGTAACTCTGACATAAGAAATGTGTGGAGGCAAACTTTATAAATGCAAACAAATCTACATTATTCTCCTGTCTATTATCTATAGATTTGTGTTTATAAAAAGTTGTTTTCAAATGTAGCCTTGTGACTCACCTTCCAAAGCAAAAACCTAGGAGTGACTAATTTGGCAAAGAATTTATTTCACTAGGTGTTAATGTTTCTCCCTGCTTTAAAAAAATTGGGAACCTGAAATAAAGACACTAATTCGGTGTATTAAAATGATAAAAAATAGGGGAATAATTTTAAATTGGGACAATGTTAATACACAAAGGTGAACACTTACTAGAATTGGGCTGAATATTTTACTTAAGTTTCCTCTTAGGAAATTTAAAGAGGAACTCTTGGTAAGATGCAAGACTTTCGGGGTCCATAAATTTAATATTACCTATAGTTGATCCTACATTATTCAAGTGTTAATTAACACAGTGCCTGAAATGTAAAAGTCACAAATACATACGTGCTGAATTATCCAGTTTGCTGTAGACAGTGAGAAAAAGTGGTTTGAAAATTTTTTGTAAAACTACAAGCCACTATTTAGAAGCATGGCCCAAGTATGCCACTTCTATGCTCATGCTTCCACCTTTCCCAGAAATTTCTTTCCCTACCTTCTGTGCTTGGCTACCTCCTACACATATCCATGTGTGCATGGGCACACACAGCACAAAACAGTCTGATAGGTAAACAAAAAATCAAACTCTTCACTAGGCATAAGACAGCTAACAGTTACTACATACTAGGCACTGTTCTGGTGCTTAACATATTTTGATATGTTTATTTTTACAATAATCCTATGTTAAAAATGCTTTCACCCTATGATGTAATATTCTCCGTCTTTTAAACAGTGTCCATAAAACATTCTTCTAGTACCCCCCAGAGTTGATAACTGTGGGATGGTTCTACTTGCTTGGAATACTGCTTTGTAAATATTATTGGTTGAATTTTAGTTCCTCCAAGGATCAGACCAAAAGCCGTATCTTATAGAAAAAATATTTCCCTATTCTCCCAGTTCTGGGAGCTCTTCTCTTTACTCTTAAATAAATTTTATGAGAAAGATACTCAGTGTATCAGTTAACTTTATTTGTATAAAAAATCCACTCCCAAAGTTAATTGCTTAAAATGGCAACCATATATTAGCTTTTGTTTTTGTAGTTTGGCAGTTTGAGCCGGGCTCAGCTAGATGGTCTTTTGGTCTTGGCTGAGTTTACTCATGCATCTGTGGCTCTGCTTTAGAGACTTGGCTGGCCCTTGGCTGCAGTGATGGGGAAAACTGGGCCATACGCCTCTTGTCATCCAGCAAGGTAGGCCAATTTATAGTGACTAGACCAGTTTCCAAGAGTGAGCTGATGCACTGACTCTGAACGGGCACAATGTTACCTATGTTGCATTCTACTTGTCAAAACAAGTCACATGGGCAGCATGGATTCAAGGTGGGAAATAAAGTCTACTTCTTGGTAGGAGGAGCCATAGAATCACATTGCAAAGGGTCCTGTATACAGATAGGGGAATAATTGTAGCCATAGTTGCAACCAATCTGTTCAGTCCACCAACATGTTGGATAATCTCCTTGAAGTTAAGCACATCATTTTGTACAGAGGGCCTGGAATATATTAAAGGTTAAATATAAGTTTTATGTCAGTGAATGGTGATTTTTAATTGCATACTTTTCCTTTATTCTTGGTTAAAATGATTTAAAAAGGAATCCAAATCACAGCTAATTTCCTGGTTGACTGTAATCACTTTGGGTCTTAAATCAAGACTAGCCTGTTTCTAATAGTTAATAGCGTGATTTCTCATTCTCACAAGAAGTATAATTTAAAGGTGAGAATCCACCAATGCATGATACACTTGGAATTAATTTTTTTCAGTTTACATTTTTGTGGAGTAGTAGATAGCACTATACATCAAAGTTAGAAGCATCTACTTTTGGTCAATGACACTTCTAATAACTAATCCAAAGGATGTTTTGTCTTAAAGTTACCAAAGACATGTTTAAAATGATGTCTGTAGTATTGTTGTTTATAATATATACTTCCCTTTAGTTTCATGCTAAAGTGTATACTTCTCTTACATATAAGTGAGATCATACAGTATTTATCTTTGTGTGTTTGGCTTATTGCACTCAATATAATGTTCTGTATGTTGTAGCAAATAATGAGATTTCCTTATTTTTTAAGACTGAACTGTCTGTGAACATATATGTAGATCTCAATTTATTCATTCATCTGTCAATGGACACTTAAGTTGATTCCCTATCTTGGCTATTGTGAATAATGCTGCAATAAACATAGGATTGTAGACATTGTGCTTGAGAAGATGATTTCATATCCTTTGGATATATACTCAGTGGTGGCATTGCTGGATCATATGCTTGTTCTATTTTTAATTTTTTAAAAAAGCCCTGTAATGGCTGTACCAATTTACACTCCCAACAGTGTAAAAGAATTCCTTTCTCTCTACATCCTCACCAACACTTATGTTTTGACATTTTCATAATAGCCATTCTAACAAGAGTGATGTGTTATCTCATTGTCATTTTGATTTACATGTCCTGATGATTAGTGATGTTGAGCACTTTTTCTTATGCCTTTTGGTCATATGTGTGCCTTCTTTTGAGAAACATCTATTCAGATCCTTTGCTTATTTTTAAATAAGGTTATGTATTTTTGTGTTTTTGAGTGGCATGAATTCCTTTTATATTTTAGATATTAACTCCTTATTAAATATATGTTTTACAAATATTTTCTCCCGATTTGTAGCTTGCCTTTTCATTTTGTTAATTATTTCCTTTGCTGTGTATACATTTTTAGTTTGATATAGTCCCAGTTGTTTATGTTTGCTTCTGTTGCCTGTTTTTGGTGTCATATCCAAAAAAAAATTGCCAAGATTTATGCGAAAGGATCTTTCTCTTAAGTTTTTCTATGTTTTCTCTTATGTTAGCTTCTAAGGAGTTTTATGGTTTCAGGTCTTACGTTTAAGTCTTTGATCTGTTGTGAGTTGCTTTTTATGTATAGTGTGATGTAAAAATCCAACATCATTCTTCTGCATGTTGAGATCCAGATCAATATCATTTATTGAAAAGGTTGTCTTTTCCTTATTATGCCTTCTTGGTGCCCTTGTGAAAGGGCTTATTTATCAAATATGCGTGGATTTATTTCTGGGCTCTCTGTTCTGCTGGTCTTTGTGTCCGTTTGTATGCCAATACATACTATTTCAATCACTATAACTTTATAATGTAGTTTGAAATAAAAAAGCATGATGCCTCCAGCTTTGTTAATCTTGTTCAGGATTACTTTGGCTACCTGTGGTCTTTTGTGGTACCATATGAATTTTATACTGTGGGATATTAGGTGATTATATATTATATATAATATATAATATATAATATATATTATATAAAATATATAATATATAATATATATTATATATAATATATAATATATATTATATATAATATATATTTTATATAATATATTATATATATTATATATAATATATATTATATATAATATATATATTTTATATAATATATATACACACACAGATTTTTTGTCCATGTTTCCTGGCTCATAACATCCATTGCCTTTGTTACAGTATTTTATTATAATGTTTGGGTGCTTTAAGCCTTAGGAGCAGGCCTCAGGAAATAGAATCTCTCTCTCTCTCTTTCTCTCTCTGTCTCTCTGACCTTATCCGTCCCTCCTTTCACCTGCCCAAGGTAAGACTTTAATCTGATTTTGAGGCATAAGACCCTTATTGCAGAAAGTGTCCTGCCCATACTTTGGAAAAAGAAATGCTAAACAGAGAGACCAAGAAGAATCTGTACACACAGGCCTTGCTGGGTTTACATCATACCCTTTTTGTCCAATCACATTTTGACATGGTTGTCCATGCTTCAATCATGGTCAACCAATGACATCTCCATAAAAGACCCAAAGGACGTGGTTCAGAGAGTTGTGGACAGCTGAACACGTGAATGTTCCTGGAAACTGGCGTGCTTAGCGAGGGCATGGAAGCTTTGTGCCCCTTCCTCCATACCTCGCCCTACCCATCTCTTCATCTCTACCCTTTGTAATAAACTGGTCAACATAAGTAAGTGTTTCCCTGAGTTCTAGGAGCCACTCCAGAAAATTAATTGAACACAAAAACGGGGTTATGGGAACCTCAACTTGAAGCCAGTCTGTCAGAAGTTCCAGAGGCCCAGACTTGATTATTGGTGTCAGGATGGGGCAGTGCAGGAATTATGGGGAGTCCTGGGAACTTAGCCCTCAACCTGTGGGGTCTCACACTATCTCTAGGCAGATAGTGTCATAATCGAATTGGAGAATACCCAGCTGGTATCCACCGCATAATTGATTGCTTGCTTGCTGGTGGGGAGAAATTCTCGTATATTTTGGGATCACAGAAGTTTTCTGTGTTGATTGTTGTTACGTTGGTAGGAGAGCAGAGGAAAAAGATGGTTTGAAGGTTTTTCCAGAACAGATGCTTTTTTTCTATTTCTGTGAAAATACCATTAGAACTTTGACAGAGATTGCATTGGATCTGTAGATCGCTTTGGTAAGTGTGGACATTTAACAAGATTAATTCTAATCCATAAATACTGCATGTCTTTCAATTTATTTATTTATTTTTCAGTTTATTTCATCAATGTTTTATAGTTTTCATTATGCAAGTCTGTCACCTCCTTGGCTAAATGTATTCCTTAAATATTTTGTTACTTTTGATGTTATTGAAAATGTAGTTGTTTTCTTGATTTCCTTTTAAACAGTTCACTGTTGATGTAAAAAAATGCTACTCATTTTTGTATCTTAATTTTATATCCTGCAACTTTACTGAATTTATTTATTTCAACAGTTTTTTAAATAGAGTCTTTAGAGTTTTCTACCTATATAATCATGATGTCTGCAAACACAGACTTTTTGGTCTTCCTTTATTATTTGGGTGTCTATTATTATTAGTTTTTTATCTAATTTTTCTGGCTGGGACTTCCAGTAGTATATTGAATAAAAGTCACAAGAGTGGGCATCTTTGCCTTCTGCTGAATCTTAGAAAGAAAGCTTTTGGTTTTACTTCATTGATTGTGATGCCAGATACAGACTTTTCACTAAATGGCCTTTTGTGTGTGTGTGTTAAGTTCTTTCTATACCTCTTTAGTTGAAAATTTTTATCATGAATGGATGTTGAATTTTGTCAAACATTTTTTCCCATATCATTGAGATTATAATATGGTTTTCATCTCTTATTTTATTAGTGTGATGTATCGTATTGATTGATTAGTGTATGTTAAACTAACTCTGCATCACAGGGATAAATACTACTTGCTTAAAGTGCTTTCAACACTTCATCTGATTCCCATCTAACCTTCGAGTTCTCTACTGAAATATTCTATGCTAGTCTAACGATACTCCCTTGCATAAAACTAGGCACTTTTCTGTTGCTGCTTTCAAAATTCTTTTTGTGTTTATTTTTTGACAGTTTGATAATAAGGTGTCTCAGTGTGGGTCTCTTTGGATTCATCTTATTTGTTGTCTTTTGGGCTTCCTGGATCTGTTTGTTTATTTCCATCTCCAGATTTGGGAAGTTTTCTACCATTAACTCTTTGATTAAGCTTTCTGCTTCTTTTACTTTCTCTTCTCCTTATAGAACTCTCACAATGTGTATATTAGTCTACTTTATAGTGTCCCATAAGTCCCTTAAGTTGTCTTTATTCTTTATTTTTCTCTGCTCTTTATTCTTCATTTTTATTTCCTTTTTGCTTCCCTGACTGGGTGATTTTTAGTTCACTCATCCTTTCTTCTGCTTGACTGAGTATGCTGCTAAACTCCTCTACTGCATTTTTAATTAAGTTATCATAGTCTTCAGCTGTTTTCTGCTTGGTACTTTAAATAATTTTTTTCTATCTCTTTGTTGAAATTCTCAGTTTGTTTATTCATTGCTCTTACAACTTTAGTGAGCACCTTTATGACAGTTATTTTGATTCTTGTTGGATAGGTTACATATCTCCATTTTATTAGGATTGGTTTCTGGAGATTTATCTTGTTCTTTAGTTTGGAGTATATTTTCCCATTTCTTTAGTTTCCTTAATTCTTTCTTTTGTTTCTACACATTAGATAAAATATCTATCTTTGCCCCTCCTCACAGACTGCCTCGTACAGAAGATGAACCTCGCCAATCAGCCCAGACAGATATTCTGTATGCCTTCCAAGCTTTGGTGCTTGTCCAAACCACCGCCTTTGTTCTTAGTGGCTCCCAGTAAACGAGAGTATGCCAAATTCCATCAGTGCACCAACACAGGTGAGACAGAAACCAGTTTCTTGAGTAGCAGCCAGAAAAGTTGAGGTGCTAGATGCATGGCCCAATTCCTTCTTTCATCGGTGAGAAGCTAGGAGTTGAAGTTTATTATCTGTTTGTAGTGAGCATGGAGAAGAATTGTGGCAAATGCCTGCATTCTCCTTCAGATCATATGCAATTTCAAACCATTGCTTTGCTTTCTGTCCCCCATGGACCTAGCAAATGCTGGGCCCCATCAGTTCTCAGAGACAGGCAAGTTAGAGGTCAGTCGTTGGGTAGCAGCTAGAAAAGTTGGGGGGATTGATGACTATAAGCCCAGTTCCCTATGGTGAGAAGCTGCATTCTTGGTGTTTTCAATGGAGTGAGCTGAGGAGAGGAGCCGAGGGAAGTGCTCACATGCCTACATGCCTGTTCAGTCTCCAGGCCATAGGAAGTGTCCACATACCCATTCAATTTCAAGGAAACTAGTGATTTCTTGCCATGTCAGCTCCTGGAGACAGGCAAGTTAGAAGCCAGATCCTCTGGAAGCAGCTAGAAAAGTCAGGACATTGGATGTGCAGTCTAACCTCTTCCAGCGAGAAGCTGAGAGTTCAGCTTTGTTGCCTGCTTGCTTGGTGATGAGCTAGGAGGAAAAGGAAAGTGCTATGCATTTGCTTAAAGCCACCTCTTTTTTCTTTCTGGTCCATGGAGACTAGTAAATGCTGAACCTTATTCAGAGATAGGTGAGTGAGCTTGGAGCCAGTCCCTTGGGTAGCACTCATAAAAGTTGTAGTGCTAGATGTGTAGTCTAAACAAACTCTTTGCTCCTCAGGAAGAAGCTTGGAGTTGGGGATTCCCTCCCAGTTGTATGGTGCTGTGCTGAGAATGAGATTTATGACAAAAATATGTCTTACCCATTTTCTACCCATGTCAGTGTGGAATAATTTTCTCATTTACCAAGTGTGCAGGAGACTCTCAACTAGTTTATGGATTTCTCTTTTTTTTTTTTTTGACGGTTTTTAATTGTGCCTTTATTCAACTTAGTTCATTAAAAATGTTTTAAAGATCCTATAAATAAAGTGACCACTCACGTGGGATATAGGTCACCCCTCAGCATGTTATTGTTTTTTCTTAAAAAGCAGTATTTCTTATAGGAATCTTACTGATCACACGGTAGTTACAATAATGTCAGATATGATGTATACAGTCTAAACGAGACAGGCCAGTTAAGAATTTACATAATGTAAAAATACACATATTAAAAGTTAGCCAAGTGGACAGACGCATGCGGGGGTGGGGGTGGGGGGAGCAGGTGACAGGAACTCCTTTAACAATCAGTAGAGGGCCCAGATGCAAAGAATCTGGTTTTCCCCATTACAGTAAACAGCTTTCACTAACGTATACAGGTATTTCATACACATCTAAACACACAAGGGTAAGTTGTGACCTGCTACACATAGGGTCTACAGTGGTATAATTGTGATTTTCCTGTGATACTCCCAAGAAAACTGTAAATAGTGAACCCCATGCAAGTAGTGGGAAGCACTAGTCTTTTATCACAGGTTGAACCTGAGGAGGTTTAACTCTTGACATTAGTATCTGTAAAGAGCGTACGACTCTTTTTGCTATGTTTTCTCCACAACTGACATGCATTTGGTGTGGGAGAATTCTGATGGCTGTCTGACCTAACAGTGATAACTACTATTCAAAATGTGGGTACCTTTTCAGTAATATTGAGTTACACATTTAACATTAAAAAAACAAAAACGTGGATCATCCACAGCTTTAAGCCAGAAGGCAGAAGGGAGTGTGTCTGAATGTTAATGTTTTCAGTTATACTATTTTGTGGTTTTTCCCGCTGTACTCCAGAATGACACTGGTACACTGCTGCTTTCCGTAACAACACAGGCACTAGTTTGAACTCAGACAAAACCTGAAACAGAAGAAATGCCACTCTTTCTCCAGGGTCTTTTAAGAAACTAGATCAAAATTATAAATTATTCAAGTTTCCTTTTGAGTGGTGTCTTTATGTGTGTAACTATCTAGAGAACAAACTAAACCAGAAATGTCTACCCCTGCAAGAGTGTGGACTTTGGGTGTGGTTCTGTTAGGAGTCAGGGACCTTCAGCAGTTTACAGTCAGTGCCATTTTCTTACACAGCCCGTTTACCCTGCATTTGTGCCAACTGTGATGGCAAATGCGTTTTGCGGGGGTTACGCTTCACAACTGAGGCCTAAAGATCCTCTTAGGGAGATCTCTCTAGCTGAGTAGAAAACTTCTACCCAAAAAGGCGGCGGGTTCTGTGAACCTGAAGAGAAGACTCAGGGTCTCTCTGAAAGCCTTTAAATTACTGCTGGAATTACAAGTTCCTGTTAGTGAGAAAAGAGCATTAAAATAACTTGAAGGTCTATTTTATTGGCAACTTAGAATGCAAAGTATTTAATTTTTAAACTTCTAAATTTTGAAAACAAGCTAGCCTACATTAAATAATATAGTTTCCAAAGCTGAATGTGCTCGCTTGGAGCTCAGTTTTTCTGCTTGAAACACAAACACAACTTCCTAACACTCCTAGGTGGGAACACTACTGTTTGGTGATCTGTGATTAGATGAACTGATCGATCTCAGTTGGTAACATCCCTTTTTTTTTCCTTGGTAAGGGTTTAAAAAATTCTAGAATAGATGCATTTTTTCTGGTTTTACACTGACAATTTCATCCCGAACGTCTCCTGGGAGGCATAGACCATGTACAGGAATCCATCTTCATCTTTCTCACTCTCATACACCTCTGAGATTGGTGTGGAGACGCTGACCATGCTGTGTCCGTTCACCAACAGGAAGAAGGCCTGATTAGCATTGAGCTGTAAGCGCCTTCTAATTATCTTGATGAGCTCACTCATGTTGACATGGTCAGGTACAAGGAACTTCGTTTTATCCAGAACAGGAAGCTGCTTCTCACCCTTGTATCGTTCTATTATCACCGGGATTTTGGTTGGATGCTGCTCTCGAATAAGTCGGACATCTTCTACTCTTTGTTCGAAGGTGTGGTGCTGCTTGAAGGTCTTCTCCGACGGCATGGTGCGGGGATCTCTGGATTTCTCTTAGAGGTATTGATCCATGCTTAGCTGTTTATTCAGTGTATCTGTAGCTAGAGGGAGAGTCCAGAGCCTCCTCCTCTTCTGTCATGTTGCTGATATCACCCAGGATAACTTTTCAAACAACGATAATTACTTTCCCAGGGAATAATGGTGGTGTTTGGATTCCTAAGTGTTTGTTCTCTCAGTGTCCTTCACATTGAAATTCTTCTGATTAATTTTAATGTCAGTCTGTTACTTCTTTTCCCGTTCCTTTAAATTTCTTTCTTTCTTTTTTTTTTTTTTTTTTGAGACGGAGGCTCTCTCTGTCTCCCAGGCTGGAGTGCATTGGCGCGATCTCGTCTCACTGCAAGCTCCGCCTCCCGGGTTTTACGCTATTCTTCTGCCTCAGCCTCCCGAGTAGCTGGGACTACAGGCGTGCATCACCTATCCCCGGCTAATTTTTTTTGTATTTTTAGTAGAGACAGGGTTTCACCGTGTTAGCCAGGATGGTCTTGAACTCCTGACCTCGTGATCCGCCCGCCTTGGCCTCCCAAAGTGCTGGGATTACAGGCGTGAGCCACCCTGCCCGGCCCCTTTAAATTTCTTAATATCTTTTAGTGTGCCTAACTCAGGTGTAGGAAAACAGCATGTTGCATGGTGAGAGTGATGCCGCCTTGAAGCAAAACTGCCATGATGACCACTGTCTGACTCTCACATAGGTGTTCTGCAGGAAGGTCTTTAAACAGTGCCTGTAGCATAGATAAAACCTCATAAAGATGCTTCTCTAACCTACCCAAATGTTCATGATCCTTTGGCAAGAAAGTTTGAAGACATGAACAGCTTCACCTGTCTTATCCTAAAAGCTTGCTACTTAAAGGCTATTTTATGGATGGTGAATATAGAGGATCCACTGTCTCACAGTTACTTAAGGCATCATTTCTGTTCTTTAGTCCCTATTCCTTTATTTCTTTCTGAAAAACTGGATTTGTCGGCCTCTTTCTTTGGCCTCTCATCTCCCCCAGCCTTTGGGAATAGGTTTGCATATATAGGAGTTCAACCCAGAACACTCTGGTAACGGATATTTTTAATTTGATACTAAAAGTATTTTGTAAACCAAGATATCAAATAGCAACCATTATCACAATTGTGGCAAGACAGGAATACATGGATTCTGAGTGAATATTCAAGAGACTCCCTTTTAGCGAAGAGTAATTGACCTCAGTGCATGCCCTCTGCAACATACATTTTAGAAATCCTGAGTTCTTTTTGCTTTTTTTCCCCCAATATTCAGTTGTGCACAAAGAATATTGAACATGTTTCTAAGCCAGAAGATTTTCAGCGCGAGAATTTTTAACAGAAATAACATAAATGTTGCAATTCACAGAGCACTTAGGAGTCTCAACATTTGTAACTTTGAAGAGTAGAGGGGAAAGAAAATGAAAGAACTTGAAATTTTAACATTTTCAAAGCTGTTCCCTTCATAAATTTTTCTTGTCTTAATATGGTGAAAAACGGATCTGACTAGTCATCTTTCATGCCTGGCTTAGATTTTTTGCAAAGCAGTATTTCCCTGGCCAAATGGACCATTTACTTATTTATAAAAAGTGTTGTGGTGAGAAAGTTAAAACATACTTTCTCATTCTTACCTATATGAAAAGAAAATAGATTGTTCCCTTAAGGACCTTCTCCAAATTGTCTATATTGTACAACACACTTACTATTTATTGAGCCCTTGGTAAACGCACATCATAGTGAGAAATATTTTTCTTGAATTAACTTGCTTTGGATTTTTAAATGATCCTTTGGGAAGGAGAATATAATAATACTGATTACATAAATGAAGGTACTGAGGCTCAGAGAATTTATGATATAGAGGTGACAATGAGGCAGAATGAGATAATTAAATGTCCAGATAAGTGATTTTTGAACCAATATTGATTTTCATGGGGGCACTTTGGAGTCTTGATATTTATAATTGTGAAGAGCAGATAGGGTCCAAAAGATTACTATGAACTGGCCTGAGTTATTTTAAATCACAGATATAGGGGAGGGACTTACTACCAAAGTGACCTTCATGTTGCTACGATACTTTCTTGGAAACACCATTCTAGTATTATAGACAGGATGGTTTGCTCTGGATGTGAGACCTTTGGGAAGGAAGAGTGTCAGTCCCCTTGATCTATCTGAGAGTATCTCTGTTATGTTGATAACTCATCTATTAAATACTTGGCTTAGTTTAGGATACTCTATACCCTCAAGTTCAACCCATTGTAGGGTGGAGCAAAGATGCCCCTTGAAAAGGGAGGGACAATTTGGAGTTTTACATCTTGTGAAGTGATACATTGGATTTAATCCAGAGTCATTTATATCAGTCTACTCTAAATGGGAGGCTTTAGGGAGAAGTCTGGCTAGGAGTGGAATTGAGAGTTGCATCAGTTTTGACGTTTTCTTTAATAGACAACTTAAGATAAGAAGAAAAGCATTGTGAAGTTTTGGATGGGATGAAAATTATGGAGATGGGTATGTGCAAAGTCAATGTGACACTAAGTTTAGAGTGAGATCCTGAAAGAGAAAAGCTTCTGTCCTTGGCATCCAATCAGAAAATATTAATACTGGGGGCGATGATCTTTTTTCCTGACAGGTAGAACAGCATTGGTGGAAAGAAGAGCAGTGCAAAGAGAAAAGAGAATAATTGATGAGAAAACTATCCAACCCCATTTCCTGACAAAGCAAACCCACTTCTTCAGAAATAACAGGTAGAGCCAGCATAACTTAAAAAGACCAGTGATGTCAAATCCATGACTATTCAAGCTGCAGAATTTAGCCTTGGCAAATAAAGAAAAGGCTCCCAAGATATCAAGGGAGAAATTGCCATCAGGGGATGCTAAGGAGAATTGACACTGTCAAGGAAAAATAAAATTCATTCAATTAAGCCAAACTCACTTGAACACTTTGGTACTGAACATTGTGATAGGCTGGGAAAACAATGATTGCAGGATGTAATCATTACCCTCAAGGCAAATTCAGTTTGATAAAAATGAGGTTCTAGGAGTTGCACTTAAAAGCCCCAGAGTTACACAACTTACTCATTCTCATTCTCTTTTACTCACTCTCACTTGATTACACTTTCCAAGCAACAGATGCCGTTGCATAGTAGCTTTCATATTTTTAAGATGTAATTTACAGAAAAGATTGCACACTTTTTTCAACCTGCATGTCAGATTTTGTGGGGTTGTAGAGCCTCCTGCTGAGAAGAGATGTAAGTCATGAATGAACTCTGTGGGAAACAGCATTACGGAACAGAGATTTGGGTATAAAATGACAGCAGGGATGCCTATATACCACACACTCACCTCTTCTGTCTGTTATATCTTTTGTTTTACACAAGACCTGTCTTTGGAATACTGAATATAAAAATGACTTGTGAACTTCCATGTACTGTAGAAGCATAATGAGTAATCATACTTTATTATTTCTACAATCCACTTTTATGTGTGAAGCAGTGAGTGAGTCTTGATGCCGTGTGCTAAAACTTTAAGGCCAAATATCTCCTTTATTTGGTCCTTGTAGGAGTAAGCAATAAAAAATGTTGCACACACCTCAATTCCTCTGAAAATCTTTCATAATAGGGCCTTATTTATACCTTTGTTATGGTACTTAATAAGTCATAATACATTTTGGAAGAGTTCTCAGACTATTCCAAAATGAGATGAGTTCCTTAGGGAAGAAGTTGTGTCATTGACTCTGGATGTCACTTTTATACACAAAACATTTTCAAAAGATAAATGAACAAAGAAATTATTACAAGGGAAATTGAAGAGAAGTAAAATGGAAGGGAGGAAGGAAGGAAAGAAGGAAGGAAGGAAGGAAAGAAGGAAGGAAGGAAGGAAGGGAAGAAGGAAGGAAGGAAGGAAGGAGATTTCTGTTAGAAAAATTGGAAACAAGGAATAAACAACTCATACTTTCTTTGCTTATGAAACCACATGTTTTGTAGCATTAGTATCACCTTTCTACTACTGGTAGGAGAGGAGGTCTGGGGTGAAAGGTGCAGAAATGGATTAAAAACAATGTGCTATGGGTAATGTTACATGCACTAATATTACATGCTTCACTGCTTATCTGGTTATTCACTTTTTACACCTGTCCTCAGGGACCACAGAGACGAGACATTTGATGTCATGATTTTGTGTGATCATCATTGTTAATTTGGAGGCAATGTTCACCTTCTCTTTAGTTAAGTTGATAGGCCATGCTGGCAAGCACGGTGTATTAAGCA
Source organism: Gorilla gorilla gorilla (assembly GCF_029281585.2). Lineage (NCBI taxonomy): Eukaryota > Metazoa > Chordata > Mammalia > Primates > Hominidae > Gorilla > Gorilla gorilla. The sequence goes on from NC_073242.2 coordinate 88,895,158, forward strand.
GAACCTTGAATAGAGTAAATGTGGATTGAATATTGATAACAGATAAGTATTCAACCTGGGCTCATGTGGAGAGGAAGAGAATGTGGAATTATGGCAATTAAAGGCCCAAAATGTTGGTGATGTTTTCTAATGCAGGGATTGGCAAAGTTTTATTGTAAAGGGCCAGTAATAAATATGGTGAGTTTTGAAAGTCATACTCTGTTATCACTACTCAACTCTGCCATTATAGTATAAAATCATGGTTGTGTTCCCATAACACTTTATTTACAAAAACAGGTGGCCAGCCCACAGGCCATAGTAGACAGTAATATAATATCCATGTGCTGCTAGAATTATAGTACTGCATCACTGTTAGTCATCCAGCCTTTTAAAAAATTATTCTGATATCTCACTACCGTATGAGTCAAGCTTTTCTAAATAAAGATGTGTGCGTGTGTAATGTGAAATTGTCATTTTTGTTATATGTCTGGACTGTGACCACACAGTAATTTAGATCTAATCTTGGAAACAGCAGTGGAGAAGACAACTGTTTTCATGTGAGATCCTCTCCAATATTTGAAGATGGCTGCCATATTCTTTTATTTTAAATAGTCTTTTAAATTTAGAACACTTTTATATTTACAAATATCATTGTAAATATAATACAGAGACGTTCTACATATTCTATATGGTTTCTTCTATTGTAACATATTAGAATAGTACACTTGTCATAATTAATGAACCAATATTGATACATTATCATTAACTTAATTTTATACATTATTCAGATTTCCTCATTTTTTTCCCTAAATGTCTCTTTTTTTCCTCCAGGATCCCATCCAGGATACCAAATTACATTTAGGAGTCATGTTATATCAGACTCCTCTTTCCTGTGACAATTTCTCAGACATTCCTTATTTATAATGACCTTGAGAGTTTTGAGAATTACTGGTCAGTTATCTTGTAGAATGTCCTTCAATTGGGATTTGTCTGAAGCTTTTCTCATAATTAGACTGGAGTTTTGGGTTTTCAAATGAAGACTATAGAAGTAAAATATCATTCTCGTCACATCATATCAAGGGCACATACTTTCAACATGACTTACCACAGTTGATGTTAATATTAATCACCTGTAGATGTTGTGTTTGTCAGGTATCTCCACTGGAAAGTTATTCTTTTTTTCTCCTATTCCACACTGTATTCTTTGGAAGGCAATTGTTATGTGTAATCAACACTTGAGTGAGGAGTTATGCTCTGGTTCTTTAAAGGTGAAGTGTCTTCAGAAACTGCAATTCTTCTGCATTGGAGATTTGTCTAACTCCCATTTACTATCTATTTATTTAATCATTTATATCAGTTTAGACTTACAGACATTTATATTTTGGATTATAATCCATAACTACTTTATGATGTTGCTCAAATTGTTCCAGCTTTGGTCACTGTGAGTTCTTTCAGTTTGCTCTTGTGTCCCTTTGACATACCTCAGTGACTGACTCTGTGTGTGTGTGTGTGTGTGTGTGTGTGTGTGTGTGTATTTATCACTTCCTTACCTTCTGGATCTATAAGATGTTCCAGGTTCATCTTGTATATTTCTTATCCCAGTCCTAAAATTAGACATTTCTCAGAGAAACCCTCATTCTTTTTATTGGAGAATGGTATTAAAAACCAAGTTCTGAGTGTTGGATGTGCTCATTGCTACTGAGATATTACAGCTTCCAGGACCTCTCAGTTGACAAGGAGTTACGTGTGTATGCTAACCCATGCACACACACATACCTGCAAGTATTTCTGTGCCTATAATAAGCTAAACATGAGTTTATACTGATGTCTCCAATTCAGATCCATTACTACATAAAATGCTCTTTTCATCTTCCATTACTTATCTGCAATATCCCTTTCCAACAGTGAAAAAACTTGCTTCTACCTCTGCCATCCATGTACTTAATTGTTCAATTCCAGTATACATGACACAGTGGTTTTAGAACCATTAACTTGTATACTTATGGGGAGCAACTTTATCAACTAGAATACAGTACTTATGTACAGTTCCTTTTGCCTCTAGTCCTACAGACTTTATTCACATTTAAAGTTACTTGTATCAGCAACTTATTCCACCTATCCCACCACTCACTTCAGTGAGGTTGTTTCATAAATCTGTAATGAATTGTTTTTTGTCACTTTCTACATTGGATCTTGGGATTTTCAAGCCTCTTAAATTTTTTTAAATTTGCATTGGTTAAGTATATTCATTTTTGAAAATGTGAATATATTAAGTATAGTCATCATTACGGTCATCATTACAGTGGCTTACAGAATATTTCACCACCCTGAACATGTTCAGTGTTTAATTTATTTATCCCTCTCCTTTTCCCCACCCACTGTGTTCCTGGCAAGCACTGAGCTCTTCATTATCTCTGTAGTTTTGCATTTTCCAGAATGTCATATAACTGCAATAGTACAGTATATAGCTTTTTCAGACTGACTTATTTTGATTAGCAATATGTATTTAAGATTCATCCATGTCATTTCAGGGCTTGTTAGTTCGTTTTTTTAAATCTCATATTCGATTGTATGAATGCTCCACAGTTTATTTACCAATTCTTCCTTGGCAGAACATCTTAGTTGCTTCCATTTTTATTATTACAAATAAAGCCGCTGTAAACATTTATGTGCCAGTTTCTGTGTGGACATAAATTTTGAAATTAGTTGGGTAAATGCCTAGCAGTATGACTGCTGAATTGTATAATAAGATTTTGTACAGTTTTGTAAAAATCTGCCAAGCTGTCTTCCAAAGTGGCTGTACCATTTTTCATTCTTGTCAGCAATGGATGAGAGTTCCCGTTCTTTCACATCCTCACCAGTAATTGCTATTGTTAAGCTTTTGGATTTTAGCCATTCTAACAGGTGGAGAGTGGTATCACATTTTTTAAAAAATTAATTCCTTAATGACAAGTGATTTTCAATATCTTTTCATATGCTTTCATTTCATATGCTTTCATTTGCCACTTGCATATCTTCTTTGGTGGTGTCTTAAATCTTTTATCGATGTTTTAGTTATTTTTATCATGAGTTTTTAGAGTTCTTTATCTACGTTGGATACAAATTCTTCATTAGATATGTCTTTTGCAAATATTTTCTCCCTGCCTATGGCTTGTATTTCATTTCCTTAATAGAATCTTTTGCAGATACTTTTAAAATCATAGTGTTAATAATGTTCAATATATGTTTTTTTATATTATATGGTGTATTATTGATATTGTATTTTAATCTCCCCCCACTAAACCCAAGGCAATGTATATTTTCTCCTATGCTTTCTTTTTAAAGTTTTAGAGTTTTTCATTTTAAACTTAGATCTTATGATTCATTGAAATGAGTTTTTGTGCAAGGTTTAATGTCTGGCTTTGGTTTTGTTAATATTATTTTGTGCATCATTATTATTTAATAGAGTGTTCAGTGTTTCTGGATTATTTCTTGTAAAGACTATCATTTCTCCTTTGAATTGCCCTTTGCTCTTTCATCAAAGATACATTGACCATATTTTGTGAGTCTATTTCTTGGCTCTCTTTTCTGTTCCATACTTCTATGTGTTTTTTCTTTAGTTTCTACTGTACCATCTTATTTACTCTACCTTTTTAATAAGTCTTGAAATTGGGTAGTGTAAATCTCCCAGCTCTGTTTTTCTTCAGTATTGTGTTGGACATTCTAGGTCTTTACTCTTTCCATATAAACTTTATAATCAGTTTTTCAATATCTACAAAAGAGTGTGCTGGGGTTTTATTGAGATCGCTTTGAACCTTTAGAGCATGTTGGGAAAAAATGACATTTTAACAAGATTGAATCCTCCAATTCATGAATCTAGAATATCTATTTATTTCAGTCAAAGTATTTATTAATTTAGATTTTTTTATATTCTTATCAATATTTTTATAGTTTTCTCCATATATATCTTATATACATTTTCTTAGATTTATACCTAGATATGCCATATTATTGTGCTATTATAAATAGTAATTTTAAAATTCAAATTGCAATTGTTCATTACTGGTATGTAGAAAACCAATAGACTTTTGTATACTAACCATATATCCTATCTCCTTCTATACTTGCTCATTAGTTACAGAAGTTTTGTCGTTATTATTGTTGTTTTGATGATTTTTTAAAGATATTCTAGGTAGATAATAATATCATCTGCAAAGAAAGCTTTATTTCTTATTTTCCAGTCTGTATACTTTTGTTTTCTTTCTTATTTTATTGTACCAGCTAGTAATTCAGTGCACCGTTAAATAAGAATAGTGGCAGGAAACATCTTGCCTTCTTTTCTAAGCAAGAAAGCATATGGTTTCTCGCCAATAAGTATAATGTTTGCTGCAGAGTTTTTGTAGATGTTCTTATCAAGTTGAAGAACTTTCCCTGTGTCATTAGTTTGCTGAGAGTCTTCCTCATGAATTAATACTGGGTTTTGCCAAATTTTCTGCTTTAGTTAATATAATCATGTTTTTTTTTTCATCAGCCTGTTGCATTGGTTACATTTATTAATCTTGGAATGTTAAAGCAAACTTGGATACTTGGACTAAATCCCAACTGGTTGTGGTATGTTTATTCTTTTTATCCACTGTTAGATCAATTTGCAAATATTTTATTGAGAATTTTTGTATCCGTATTCATGAGAGATATTAGTATTTAATTTACTTAATTGTTATGTCTTTATCTGGTTTTGGTATTAAGGAAATGCTCACTTTAAAAAATTTTCTTTTCTTGTTCTAATTGACAAATAAAAATTGTGTATTTATGGTGTACAACATGATGTTTTGAAATAGGTATATGTTGTAAAATAGTTAAATCAAGCTAATTAACACAATCATCATTTCACATATTTATTTTTGCAGTGAAAACACAAAATCTACCCTCTTAGTAATTTTGAAGTATATAATCAGTTGTTATTAATTATAGTCATCATGTTGTACAATAGATCTCTTGAACGTGTTATTCCTGTCTAACCAAAATTCTTTATCCTTTGATTAACATCTCGCCAATCTGCCTCCACTCCCTCCCTAGCACTTGGTAACCATTGTTCTACTTTGCTTCTATGAGTTAGACTTTTTTTGAATTCATATATAAGCAAGATCATGGTATTTGTCTTGCAGTGCCTGGCTCATTTCACTTAACACAATGTCCTCCAGGTTCATCCATGATGTCATAAATGACAGGATTTCCTTCATTTTAAGGCTGAATAGTATTCCATTGTGTATAAATTTCATATTTTCCTTATTCATTCATCCACTGATGGACACTTAAGTTGATTCCATATCTTGGCTATTGTGAATAATGGTGCAATAAACATGAGAGTGCAAATATTTCTTTGACATACTGATTTCATTTCACTTGGTTATGTACCCAGTAGTAAGGTTGCTGGGTCATACAACAGTCCTGTTTTTAATTTTTTGAGGAAACTTCACGCTGTCTCCCATAATGGTTGTACTAATTTACATTCCCACTAACAGTGTGCAAGGATTCTCTTTTCTCCATGTCCTCTCCAACACTTACTGATATTTTCAAATGTGTCAGAAAGTGTTGCCTCTAATTTTATTTTCTGGAAGTGATTGAGGAGGGTTGCTACCACATTTTTACTTGTTTCCTACAATTCACCATGTAAACCAGTTGGGTCTGGTAATTTATCTTTAAGATTATTAATAATTGATCTAGATTGTCTTTCTCTTGTGTGTGTTTTCATAGTTTGTGTCATTCAAGGATTTGGTTTATTTCACTAATTTATTAAATTTGTGGGCATAGAATTGCTGGTAGTGTTTTTTATTTTCGTTTTAATGCTCATTGGATCAGTAGAAAAAATCATTTTTTAAACTTTCTGGTATTTTATGTCTGATAATTTGTGTTATCTCTGTTTTATTCTTGGTTAGAGGTTTATCCAATTTCATTGATCAGTCAGCTTTTGGTTCAGCAAATGTTTTCTATTTCGTTAATTTCTGCTCTAATTTTTATTATTTTTCTTCTGCTTGCTTTATGCTTAACTTGTTCTAATTTTACTAGTTTCTTAAGGTGGAAGCTTCAGTTATTGATTTAAATTATTTTTCATTTTGTAATATATACATTTCATGCTATACATTTCTCTCTAAGCATTGCCTTTTCTGTGTCTCATACATTTTGATACGTTATGTTTCTATTTGCATTTACTTCAGAAGATTTTAAAATTTCTCATAACACTTCTTTTTGACCATTGTTATTTAGAAGTCTGTGGGTTAATTTCCAAATACCTTCGGGGATATTCCAGCTATATTTCTATTGTTGAATTATAACTCAATTCCATTGTAGACTGAGAAAAGGTAGTATATGATTTCTATTATTTTATATTTGCCATGATTTGTGGCCTAAAATGTGGTCTACCTTGGTGAATGTTCCATGCAAGCTGAGAAGAATGTGTATTCTGCTGTCGTTCAAAGACCTATTCTATAAGAATCAATTAGATCAAGTTGGTGGTTAGTGCTTTTCAGGTGAAATATACTTTTATTGATTTTTTTCTGACTGATTTATCTAACAGTTGCTGACAATGGGTGTTGCAATCTCCAACTATAACAGATTCTTCCATTTTTTCTTTTAGTTTTATCTGTTTGTGCCACACATATTTTGATGTTCTGTTGGTAGGTGCAGACACATTTACTATTATTTTGTAATTTTGTGGAATCAATCGCTTCATCATTATATAGGACCCCTTTTTATTACTGATGATTATCCTTCTTCTGAAGTCTGCTGTGTCTGAAATTAATAGTTACTCAGCTTTCTTTTGATTAGTATTAATGTGGTTTATCTTTCTTGATTTATATATTTTGAACTTCTCAGAGTTTTTCCATTTAGAGTGAGTTTCTTATACTGGGTTTCTCTCTCTCTCTTTTTTTTTTTTAAATCTAATCTCTGTCTTTTAATTGGTTCATTTAGAGAATTAACATTTAAAAGGATTATTGACATATTTGGATGAATATCAAATATGTTTGTAACTATTTTCTCTCCATTACATTCTTAAAATTTTTACTTTTCCTGCCTTCTCTTGTTTTAACAGCATTTTATTTGATTCTGTTATATCTCCTTTATTGATATATCACTATTCTTCACAAAAATAATGGTTGCCTTGGAGTTTATAATATGCATTTTCAACAAGTTTCTAACCTGTATCATTTTCCTTCTGCCTAAAGAAAGTCATTTAACATTTCTTGCAAGTCTGGTCTCTGACAAAGAACTTCTTAATTTTTTTTTTTCCTGAGGAAGTCTTCATTCTTTCTTTAGTTTTGAAGCACAATTTTCCTTGATGTGGAATTCTAGATTTGTGTTTTTATTTTCTTTCAATATTTTATTTCATTCTACTCTCTTTTTGAGTGCATGATTTCTGGAAAGAGGTCTACTGTAATTCTTATCCTTGTTCTTCTTATAGTTAACTTGTCTCCCCCACCCCCACCAACTGACTTATTTCAAGATTATCTGTGTTTGGTTTTGTGTATTTAAATATGACATCCCCAAATGTAGGCTTTCTTTTGTTGGGGGAGAGGGTATTATCCTATTTGGTGCTTTCTTAGCTTTTTAGGTCTGTGGTTTAGTGTCATTAATTTTGAAGAGTCCTTGTCCATTATTACTTCAAATATTTCTTCCACTCCATTTTTTCTTTCCTCACCTTCAAGTATTCCAATTATGCCTATATTACAGCTTCTGAAATTGTCCTATAGTTCTTGGATACTATTGTACTTTTTATTCATTTTTCTCTTTGCATTTCTGTTTAGGATATTTCCACTAACCAATGTTTAAACTTGCTAATTTTTTCTTTGGCCATTTTTAATTACTAATGAGCTCATCAAAGACACTCTTGATTTTTGTTATAGTGTTCTTGATTTCTAGCATTTCCTTTTGATTCCTTATTGGAGTTTTTCCTCTCACTTGCTTATATTATCCATTTGTTCTAGCAACTTACCTATTTTTCCTATTAAGCCTTTAATGTATAAATCAAAGTGATTTAAATTCCTTGTCTGATAATTCCAACATGTATGTCTTACCTAAGTTTTGTTCTGATGTTTGCTTTGTTTCTTCAGACTGTGTTTTTTGGTGTGTTTTATAATTTTTTATGTTTAAAGCTGGACATGTTATATTGGGTAACAGGAACTGGAGAACATAGGCCTCAAGTGCTAGGATTTTGTGAATCTGGCTAGGAGTTGGGCTTTGTTTTACTGTTTGCTGGTGCTGTACAGTTCAGAGGCTTTAACTTCCTTTAGTATCATTGTTTTTGTCTCTCTTCTTGACTTTGAACTTCCCCAAATACTCCTCCGAGGGTCTATTTCTTGCAGCTCCTTTAACTGTTATCCACTGTTGGTATGGTGATAAGGTTTGGAGCAGGGAAGTTCTATATAATCTTTTAATTAAACCTAAGTCTTTTAGTGGGTCTGTTTTTCTTACCTATGACCTTAAAGATGTTTCTTCTTATATAGCCCCCTCTACTCTCTTCAGTTAATATAGAGAGACTCTATGTGGCTGCATGGCGAGGAATTCCCTTTTCCTGTGTCTCTAGGACAGGCTCTGATAAATTATTTTTGCCTGGAGAGTTATAGATAAAATTATTGGCATAGTCACAATTATTCTTTATTCCTCCCCCTGCCAGGGCCATGTGAGGATCTTTCTTATATCTTTGCCAAGAGCACTTGGTAATGTTTCTGAACACAAAGCCCATGAACATGTGGGGCCCTCCCCAAACTAGTCCACCGTCAACCTCTAGCAGTTGATCAAAATTGCCCTTTAAATGTTTCTACTTCTTTATGGCTTCAGCAGCTTCTGCTTCAGGTAAGCAGATCCTGGCTTGATTCTCTGGATTTGCCCTTCTCTCCAGGTTTCAGAGTATTGGTTTGTCCTGCTAACTCTATTCACAAATAGCCCCCCAAAAGATTATTGTTTTTCAATTTACTCAGCATTTTCTTGTTGTTAAGGATGGGACTGATGACACCCAAGCTCTTACAGCTAAAACTGGAAGTCCGTCATATGCTTTTGAGGGTTTGTTTTTCCTTTGTCTGGTTAAATGCCAGTTCTTTCAAGTTTTTTTCATAGTTTATGATTTTCAGGTCCTTTGAAAACATTTGAAGGGTGGCCAAGAACAAAATTACTCTTTTAATTTGGGATGAACCCAACTGGCATACAATATTCCAGGTGTAGTCTAAGTAATATAGAGAATGATCATCTCATTTATTAATGACCTGAAGTAGCTTTTTTAGAAGGCTTAGCATTTTGTCTTCATTTTCCTCAGTGTTGACTATGGTAGTGGAAATATTATGGACACTTAATAGATTCTGTTTCTGGATGATTTTATGGAACATTCTGTTTTAAAATAATTCTTGTAAGTGTGTAGAAAAATCATGAGCTATGTTATCAGGTTTTTTATGTATGTGTGGTATTAAAGTAGATTAGGTAATTCTTATACATTTTATGAAGAAATTAAAGTTTTATTCAACAATTTACAGAGCATTTTACAATATACAGTTTTTAAAATTATATCAACTTTCTAGTCTATAGAACAGATCTTCTGTAAATTACAATGCAAACACATCTTCAACCTACCTTTTGGGATTGTTGAAGGATTCAATTTAATTTTTGAAAATACCTGGTAGAATGATTTGTAAATAGTAAGAGAAAATCAAACTATAGCTTGTCTCATCCTCATTTTATTGGCGAGAAATCTGTAGTGCTGAAAAACTACTCCCATTCCCAAAGTCATGCAATTAGTAGATAGATGACTAAATCTTTTATTGGATTCTGGTCTTTTCCCACCTCTCTATCAGACACTTTACAAAACACTACTATTATTTTGGGATATTTTTACTCTTCTTCTTCCGATTGAAAAACTACAGAATAAACACCAACAATTCCAAGATTCTGATTGTCTTTGATGTATGCATGAATCCCTTTCACAGCAAAATTTTCAAGAAACGTAAGCTGGACTAGGTTTTCTAAAATCCAGGTAGAGTGAATCCTTCCAAATTCCTGAGAGCCTGGCCGTGCTCACAGCAGGAAAGGACGTTGTTTGAGCCTCAGCCACACAGCAGTGTAGCCCTTAATTAAATGATGCTGCAACATATGGGAATTAGCAAAGAGATTAAGAAACTAATAAAGCAGAACGTAGTAATGTTGATGTAAATGGAGGGGAACTCCATGTTGGCAAATCAAAAAAAAACAGAGAGGGAGAGGATAACCCATGACAAAGTACAGGATTATAGAACAAGGATCTAAGCATTGAGTGGTAAACAGGAACCTAAGGTCATTTAGCCCAAATCAGATTCTACATTCGAACTAATGAGGACTTTTAATGGGGAGGTTGCCTAAATGCTTTTTGAAAACTCAAGTAAATGGAAAGACACAACATTAAGAGGCAGCTTATTGCCTTACATTATTCATTTTCTCAGTCTCCCAAGTTCTCATTACTCTGTTCAACAGATGCCTATTGAAGCTTATCATGTGCCTCTGCTGTCCTAAGCATAAAATTTGTGGGAAATAAGACAGACATTGTTCCTGACCTCATGAAGAACACGTTCATGCCCGTGAGAAAGAATTTCTTATATTAAGCCACGATGTGTCTCTAATTGTTCCTCATGATTTCTTTTAATCCTTTTAATTCTGTAAGACAGTATAATTTCTTACTATGTGACATTGTGTCAAATAATCAAAAGTAGCTATTGTGTTCTAGAATATCTTCCACCTTCTTGGCTAAATGTTCCCATTTTCTTGAATGTCAGGATATATATTTTTGGATTTCTAACAAAGGTATTAAGTTATCCAGATAATTTCAGAAGGAGTAAAAGGGAAAGGACCTATCTTTATTGTATTTCTACCATGTGCTAGACCCATGGATAGTCTCGTACATCCAAAATGTGAGGCCCAAGAGTGTATAGACCTTGTTCACTGCTATATCCCAATGCCTCAAGTGGCATCAGGAATATACTATGCACTCGGAACATACATGAAGAACGAAAATACCCGATCTTTATATCCCTTTTAAGATGAGGAAATTTGTCAGGTATAAGAGAAGTATTATTCCAGCATAGGTTGACAGACCCTACATAGAACCTAGTATAAGCAAAGTACTGCACTATGGCCCTCACTAACACTACTAATACCAAGAATTATTATTTAATAGGTCATAAAGATGGGAAGTGACATAACTAGATCTCGGGTTCAAACGATATCTTCAGAGATGTATTTTCTTTCTATCTTGTAGCGTAGCTTGATTTCCACTGACTTATTGCTTTCTTTTCTAAAAGCAACATCTTCTCTAAGTACCAAAGGGGACCACAAACAGCTCTAGGCTTGCTACACAAAACTTTTATGAGTCACAGTTTTAGCACAATGCATAACTTCGAACAATGCTTTGAACAGATGTATTCATGAAAAATGTTGCAGACTAAGTTTTACTTTTAAAAATTATTTTTATTGGAAAGAAGACAAATTTCATGGAACATGTAAGTTATTTAGTTATAGCAGAATTGTGGAATAATCAAAATATTCCAAAGAATTGAATTCTATTTTGTAATGTTTGGAGAAACTGATAAAGCTGGGCTGCTCCCTAATTGGATTTACCTTTGCATGGAAAAACAAGAAACCAATGTCCGTATTTCCTTGAGAGACTAATGAAGGCTGGAAGGCAGTGAGCACTGGTACAAATGACAAAGCCAAAGGATGAGCAGTATGATCTTGAATTAGAGTAGTACAGAAGATCATTATTATTCCAGGCAAGGTATTAGGGTGTGAAATGTTAACAATGTAGTGGGTTTCACCTAATTTTCATGTTGTATTACATATGCAGTAACAGAGATACAATAAAAATAGCTAACAATTATTGAACAGTTTATGTCAAGCACTACTTTTTAAAAATTTTTGGTATATACCTTTATAATCCTTACAAAAGCCATGTGGACCAGCAAACTACATTTCCATATTTTGGATACAAATAAGATGCACTGGTAGATTCAGAAATGTACCTAAGGTTAAGGTTGCACAGCAAATATATAATGAAGCCAAGGCTTATAATCTGACAATCTGACTTTAGAACCCACACAGTTAAGCATTAAAATATACAGCTTGAAAATTCAATTCCAAGATAGAGTTAATTTAGCAAAAGCTTTGATTAATTACATTGCAGTAGTGCTTCTAAGAGTAGTTGGATTTCCAAGGATAAATAGAAGATAAGGGAATGGACATTTTAGACATGTGCAAAGGCATGGCATATTTGGGGAATTATAGTTCGGTATTCTTCACTTTTAATGGGTGAGGAGAAAATGATGGAAGGATATGTTGGAAAGAACAATATGGACACTTTACATTATTTCTTTTATGCCATATTAATAATGAAAACCACATTTTGAGTCACTCTGCATTTTCAGAGTATTTTTGAACTCAGAGATATCAGTATTTGCCACTCTGTATTTCTCACCCCCACTCTACTCCAATTTAGAACTTGGTCAAGGGGAAAGAGAATAAATGAGCAACTCCAAAAAGGAATTACTGCCATTCACAGTATCTCACCACAGCCCATTTACTGTATATGATTTTATATGTTCCATGAAAGTGTTCACATTTCAGAACATTTAAAACAAATGAGACATTTATTAGTGTAACCTTTATTCTGGTGATGATTTAAGCCATTTCAAAAGTAACTAAAAGGGAATCACCATTTCCCTCACACTTCAGTCTTCCCCATGTCCCCACCAGCCCACGAAATGCCTCAGTAATTTTAAGTTTCTGTACATCTTCCCAAATACCTGCATAAATAATCTGTTGTTCTAAAGGTCACAAAGGTAGAAGATCACTTTGAAATGTCAGGAAAGTAAATGAATTGGCAATGTGGTGCCATAAGTTTGGAAATGTCCATTACCTCTTTATCTTTCGATACAGGTGGGCATTGGAAGACATGAGATAGTTGACCTGCACATGAAAGCTTTGGGGTACTTCAAGAAACAGAAGAATGCCTAAAATTGTGTAGGCTGTAACATAGCCTAACCACTTCTCCCCAGAACAAAAACTATCAAGTGTCTAGCAGACATAGCATTTTTGCTGGCCTTCTTGTCTCTGCTCAGATGGGCTAAAACCTCATTGAAACACCAAGTCTTAAAGACAAAGTTCAGCCACAGACCTATTTCACATTAAAGGCCACCCCGTGACCATGGTCTTAAGAGTTCACTCACAACTTTCAAACATCCCACGAATTTGCAGTTAATGGGAAGTTTGATAAATTCTCTCATCTTAACTGCTTTTCAGAACTGCCATCTTTCTTGATAGATGTAACAGCCTAAAGAAAAGATTTCTAAGATGTTAAATATTACCACAGGGTTGAACATCCCAAATTATTTTTGCATATTACCTGGGTGACTTTTAGTCACATTCTCATAGACATATGGAGCATTAGAATTGGACAGATTGTACAGACCTCAGAGCCAGATCTGAACTATGAGGCTTACTGCGGGCGGCGGGGGGCGCATGGGGGAGGGCAAAGACAGATCAGGTACATAATAAAGGACTCAGAAATAGGATAGGAACCATGACCTCTTCCTAGAGATTATGTGTTTTTTCCAACATTACAGGGATGCCCACTCTCCCACTTTGCAAATTAACCACTTTCCCATGTCGGCTGGAAACCAGAAGACTAAATGACCTCAATTATAGCCTGTAGCTGTAAATAAATAAATTTTTTAACATTGAAAGTCTCCCTCCAGTACCATCTGTCAGAACTGAGCTATGTCCAGCTACAGAACTATGAGGGCAAGGTCTATTGCCCATAGGAAGCTTCATCCTCATTTAGTCCTGGTGAATTCACAGCCCATTTCTCAAGCAGGTACTAATCTTTCAGACTGGGATTTTGATCAAAATATTTTGTCTGGCAATGGTTGTACTGAGCACACCTTTCTGCAGTTATTATAAGACAATCAAGGGTGATTACACCATACTTGATCATTTTCCTTTGTCAGACTTTACTATTCCCAAATTCAGACAAATCTTTATGGTGACTCATGATACTCAGACTCAGTGAAAAACTGCTTATTACTTGGGTGGAAAAATAATCTGTACAGCAAACCCCCATGACACACAATTTACCTATATAACAAACTGGCACATATGCTCCTGAACCTAAAATAAGTGTAAAAAAACAAAACAAAACACTAGATTCAAATGGGAAGAGAAAGGTCTGAAGTATCTATTATGTGTTACACAATGTGTTAGCTCCATATCAGTAATGTAGGTAATAATAGCCCCATTATTCAGAGGAAGAAGGAAGGTTAGATAGCTTGTCCACGTTATTACACAGGTGTTATGCAGGCCCAAGCTGTTACACAGGTAGTATGTAATAGACTTACACTTGAACCTATGACCATCTGACCCATGAATGGAAAATTACAGCTTAGCTAAAGAAGAACCCCAATTTAAAAAAAGCAGATCAAGCATTGCCTAAAAATAGAGTTAACATCTTCTTTCAGTTTAGCATTCTTATTTATAAAATGTGTAGAAGAAAATGTTTTCACAAGAGAAGTAACCCATAAATCAGTAACCCATAAGTCACCCTCTAAGAGCTTTAAATGTATATTTAGGTGCAAAGCATAATAATAATGTGAAATCATGAACTATTTTCAGTCTTAGAATAAAAGCCTTGTTTGTCAATTTCTAATGGGGATGTAAATACGAAGAAAAACAGATCACACATGTGCTTCTTGTGGGCCAGTGTGTGCTCCTGGTGAAAATGTGGCCCTCCTTGACTAGAAAACTTTCAAAGGATTCCCAATGAGAATGAATCTGGGTCCTTATCCCAACATACACAAACTTGCCTTCCTCTCCAATTTCATGTCTTCCCCTACTTGCTCTCACCTGATTCTCACCAGCCTGCACCAAGCTTGAAGCTACCTTTGCACATGCCAACATTTTCCTGTTTCAGGATCATTACTGGAAAGCTCTTTCCTCTAAAATCTCTGTGGTTCACACCTTCCCATCCTCTGAGTTCACACTTACATAGCACCTACGGAGGGAGTAGTTTCCTGTGCTTCCCTTGTCACTCTCTACTCCCTTGCCCTGATTTATTTTTTATTCTAAGTAACTCATTTACATTATTTTTATCTTATCTGCCTAGCTGACTAACTCACAAGCTTGACGAAGACAAGGGCTTTGAGTGTCTTATTTATTTATTTATTTATTTATTTATTTTTATTCCCATATGTTTTTGAGGAACAGGTGGTGTTCGTTTACACAAGTTCTTTAGTGGTGCTTTGTGAGATTTTGGTGCACCTCTCACCCGAGCAGTATACACTGTAACCAATTGGTAGTCTTTTATCCCACACCTCCCTACTACTCTTTCCCTCAAATCCCCAAAGTCCGTTGTGTCATTCTTATGCCTTTGCATCCTCCTAGCTTAGCTTCCACTTATGAGTGAGAACATACGATGTTTGGTTTTCCATTCCTGAGTTACTTCACTTAGAATAATGGTTTCCAATTCCATCCAGGTTGCTGGGAATGCCGTTATTTTGTTCTTTTTGATGGCTGAAGACAGATAGATAGATCCATCAATCAATGAGTGGATAAATAAATTGTGGTGTATATATATATAACTCTGTATGTATATCACAATTTGTTTATCCACTCATTGATTGATGGACATTTGGGATGGTTCCACATTTGTACAATTGAGAATTGTGCTGCTATAAACATGTGTGTGCAAGTATCTTTTTCATATAATGACTTCTTTTCCTCTGGGTAGATACCCAATAGTGGCATTGCTGGATCAAATGGTAGTTCTACTTTTAGTTCTTTAAGGAACCTACACACTGTTTCCCATAGTGGTTGTAGCAGTTTACATTCCCACCAGCAGTGTAAAAGTGTTCCTTTTGGCTGCATCCCTGCCAACATCTGTTATTTTTTGATTTCTTGATTATTACCATTCTTACAGGAGTAATGTGGTATCACATTGTGGTTTTGATTTGCATTTCCCTGGTTATTAGTGATGTTGAACATTTTTTCATATGTTTGTTGGCCATTTGTATATCTTCTTTTGAGAATTGTCTACTCATGTCCTTAGCGCATTTTTTGATGGGATTGTTTGTTCTTTTTTCTTGCTAATTTGTTTGAATTCCTTGTAGATTCTGGATATTAGTCCTTTGTCAAATGTATACATTGGGAAGAATTTCTCCCACTCTGTTGGTTGTCTGTTTGCTGATTGTTTCTTTTGCTGTGCAGAAACTTTTTAGTTTAATTAAGTCCCACCTATTTATTACTGTTTTTGTTGCATTTGCTTTTGAGTTCCTGGTTATGAAGTCTTTGCCTAAGCCAATGTCTAGAAGGGTTCTTCCAATATTGTTTTCTAGAATTTTTATGGTTTCAGGTCTTTAAGTCCTTGATCCATCTTGACCAGATGGATTCACAGCTGAATTATATCAAACATTCAAAGAAGAATTGATATCAATCCTATTGATACTATTTCATAAGATAGAGAAAGAGGGAAGCCTCCCTAAATCATTCTATGAAGCCAGCATCACCCTAATACCAAAACCAGGAAAGGACACAACAACAACAAAACTACAGAGAAATATCCCCGATGAATACAGATGCAAAAATCCTTAACAAAATACTAGCTAACTGAATCTAACAGCATATCAAAAAGATAATCCACCATGATCAAGAGGGTTTCAGATCAGAGATGCAAGAATGGTTGTGATACACCACATAAACAGAATTACAAACAAAAATCACGTAATTGTCTCAATAAATGGAGAAAGAGCATTTGACAAAATCCAGCATCCCTTTATGATTAAAACCATCAGCATAGAAGGGACATCCCTCAATGTAATAAAAGCCATGTATGACAAACCCACAGCCAACATAATACAGAATGAGAAAAATTTGATGGTATTCCCTCTGAGAACTGGAACAAGACAAGGATGCCCATTCTCACCACTTCTATTCAACATAGTACTGGAAGCCCTAGCCAGAGCAATCAGACAAGGGAAAGAAATAAAGGGCATCCAAATTGGTAAAGAAGAAGTCAAACTGTCACTGTTTGCTGATGATATGATCGTATACTTAGAAAACTATAAAGACTCCTCCAAAAAAGCTCCTAGAACTGATAAATGAATTCAGCAAAGTTTCAGGATACAAAATTAATGAACACAAACCAGTAACTCCTGTATACACCAACAGTGACCAAGCAGAGAGTCAAATCAAGATCTCAACCTCTTTTATAATAGCTTCAAAAAAAATAAGTAAAATACTTAGGAATAAACCTAACCAAGGAGGTGAAAGACCTCTACAAGGGAAACTACAAAACACTTCTGAAAGAAATCATAGATGATACAAACAAATGGAAACACAAGCCATGCTCATGAATGGGTAGAATCAATATTGTGAGAATGATCATACTGCCAAAAGCAATCTACAAATTCAATGTAATTCCCATCAAAATATCACCATCTTTCTTCACATAACTAGAAAGACAATCCTAAAATTCATATGGAACCACAAAAGAGCCCACATAGCTGAAGCAAGACTAAGCAAAAAGAACAAATCTGGAGGCATCACATTATCTGACTTCAAACTGTACTATAAAGCCATAGTCACCAAAACAGCATTGTACTGGTATAAAAATAGGCACATAGACCAATGGAAAATAATAGAGAGCCCAGAAATGAAGCCAAATACTTACATCCAACTGATCTTTGACAAAGCAAACCAAAACATAAAGTGGGGAAGGGACATCCTATTCAACAAATGGTGCTGGGATAATTGGCAAGCCACATGTAGAAGAATGAAACTGGATCCTCATCTCTCACCTTTGAGTGTTTGGTTCACTGTTGTATCCCACCACATGGGAGAATGCCTAGCACAGAGAAGGCACTTAATAAATGGTTGCTAAATTAAGAAATGGGCTGTTATTGTCACTCCAGAATAGTCATGTCTACCCAGGTTGCCATCTTCCAAAAAAATGTCACTGTCAGTTAAACCTTGGAAACTTCATTGTAGGCTTTTGAAGACCCACAAAAACCACCAGATTATTGCCATTGTAATGGCAATAATGCAAAAACAAAGTAATAGTAGAAAAAAATAACTACTGAGCATTGATTATAAGGCTGATATTGCACTAGAATCTAAGTTCCATAATTCAGGCTTTGCAAACGTCTTTACTGATGAAGAATCTGAGGCTCTAAGAAGTTACGTAACTTGCTCAAGGTCATCTATTGTTAAATGATGTGGTTTAAATTCAAAACTACTTTATTTGTCCTTATATCCTCCTCTTTGTATGGTACTGTTCGTCTGAATGGCAGTGATAAGAAGAATAAGCAAGATTACACTTTATTATGGCAAAACTACTTTGAATTGCAGTCATTGGTCACCTTCCCCAACTTCATGTGCTACAGTAACTGAAAGATCAGAAAACTACTAACGTCAAACAACGGTGTACATCACATGCATAATAAAAACACAATCAACACAGCTGCCCCGATGATATTTTGACCTGAAAGAATGCATGCATGAAACTTTTTTCTGTAGCATGCCCAACAGACCACTTATATTTCCAAGCTAATCAGAGGGGCAATGTGGGAAGATTCAGACCCTTGAAAAGCCTTAGCAATATCCACTGTTTTTCCATATAATGTACTAAATCCTGCCTTTCAATGTCTTGACAGCTTTTTATTTGAAAATCTTTCTCATCTTCAAATAATTTACTATTTAGTTTTTTATCCATTAATTCAAAAATATTGATTGTGATTTCTCTTACATGCCATGCACCACAATACTAAGTGAGAAAAAAATGTTCAGATTCTCTGCACTTCAGGGGCTTGCAGTATGGTTTGGTAAAGAAATCTAAGCAAGCAAATGAACAATGATCTAATTTTAACTTGCACTAAACATCGTGAAGGCCTCAAGATGTTATGATAGAGAATAATGGGTGAGGGGTAACCCTTAAATAGGGTGGAAAATTAAAAGATGCTTTAAGTGGGAAAGCCTACATCGAGGACTGAAGGACAGGAAGAAGACAGGCACATGAATGCCATGAAGAGACTTTCAGATAGAGGAAGCAGTAAGTGTGTAAGTCCTAACACTAGCTAGCTCAGCGATGTGAAGACCTGAATGGAAATTGGGTAGCTGGCATAGGGCAGCGAATGGAAGAGTAGAATGAGCAGAGATTTGAAAAGTCTGCAAGGGTCAGACTGTACACTATGTAAGAGCTTTGAGTTTCATTTGAAATGTAATTAGATCCTTAATGCTGACCCTAGAAGAAGTTTTAAGCAGAAGAGTAAAATAGTATGCAGTATACATTTTAAATGCTCACTATATCTCCTATGCAGAGAGCAGATTTGTGTGGAGCAAGAATTAGGAGGCTGTGAGTCAGTTTGGTGGCCATGGATGTGGTAGAGGAGAAATGAAGACAAATGGACTCCAAGCCTACCAGCGTAAAATTCAAGACAGATGGATTCAAGGTTCATAATGGACTTCAACAAATTTCTTTTTCTTCCAGACTAGGTCATTCATGCTTTCTCCTCTTAGACATGAGTTGAGTTTGTGAACAATGAGATATCATATTGCCAAAGAGAGAAACACATTGATTTTTCTTACAGTGCTACTCACAAAATTTAAAGGAGAAATGAGTGCATTATCAAATTTGCTAAAAGTGACAATAATAGTAGTAAAAATAATCTGAACAGTTGAGGAAAATGCAGAACTTTGCTCCACTAGATCCTATCACTTCTTCTTCCTGCCATTCCATTTTGCAATGTGTTTGTGTAGCAGTAGAGGGCTAATGGTATTCCCAGAAAGGCAAAAGAATGTGGAATAGCAAAGTATTCCCTAAATAATTTCCACAAAGAAAATGAAGAGAAGATTTGTATGTATGAATTAATTTCTGTCTGCCATACACAGTGAAACACATTTCATACGTGTTCTCTTATGTATTTGTGGTCCCATCTTTCAAATGAAGAAATAGATCTTCACAATCCTTAGCCATGAAATGGGAAATTATAGGTACGACGTTACCTTCAAGACAACAAAAAGCAAGCCTTTATTGCCTTACCACATAGTTTCTTATTTGAAAATAATAGAAGTATACACAAAATGTTTTGGCTTTCTACATTTTTATTACCATTGACATTGTAACCTTGAAAACTATAAAGGCTCACAGCTATATAAGATAATTTTAAAACACTGTCTCTATTCATAGCATTTACATCTCCTCCAGACCTACAACGTTAAGTCAAAGACAAATCATAGCTATGTTTTATTACCTGGAGAGGGTTACTGCAGTATTTTAACTATGAGCACCTGAATTTCCTTCTTTTTCTCCATAGATTTGGTTTGGACAGTACTGTATAGTGGAGGTTGGCCCAGGAAAGACCGAGAGAAGAGTAGGGAACTGAGATCAGGAAGAAAGAAAAACTAATACATTTTGTAATTTCAACCAAGATATCACTGTGAGCAGCTGCAGCTGAGGTGAAACTTGCTGGGGAATATTGGAGAACAGTGTAGAACATCAAAATTATTCTATCCAAGGGGGAGAAAGCTAGAGTATTTATATAACCATTCCCATCAATTATTGGTTGTGGGTTGCCCTTGGGGTGGTAAGGAGCATTAATTCCCTGGCATTTCTTACCTGCTATGCACACTGAAAGAACTGGTTCCAATGTCCAGAGATGCTGACAAAGAGATGAAGGTTCTGGGAGTAGGAGGGCAAGTAGGTGCACAATTGGGCACATAAGGGCAAAAAAGCATCAAAATGTTAACAGTGTTATTTATTAATGGTGAGATAATGGACAATTAATACATGTATTCTATTTATGTATTGATAGTATATAAATATTTTATCATAAACATGTACTACATATGAAAATAGAATAAAATAATAGCCGAGGGATATTTTTTCCTGACACTTCAGCATTATTCTCTAGGTACCATGCTATTAAGAATAGACACTTACGTACTTTTTAAAAATGCCTTCTAAAGACTCCATTGCTGAAAATCTAGTGTCACATTAATTAATTGCTTTTTATTTAGTTCTTCCTTTTTAGAGGGTTCATATAAGAATTGGGTTTGATTTCATTATTATTATCATTTTTCAGTTCACCATTTTACATCAGAGGACACATACACTGAGCCAAGACCCTAATTTATACCATCACTGTAAGACATCTCAACTGAACTCTGTGTTGTTAAATGGTGGTGGTGGGAGAAGGGCTTCCTGCAGAGGAAGGAATAGGTTTCTGTCCTATCTGAAGCTTTCTGCCTGTAAATGTAACAATAATCCCTTTGGGCCAAGGGAACTATTGCCCAGATTAATATTTAGGTGTAAATTGGAAACAATTTTAATCTAATAGGAGGAAATCAGAAAGTTTTCATTATTGCATATTTTATATAGTCAGATTCACAGATGTATTACCCAGTGTTGGGTATGTTACTGGTTTTGACCTAATTTCAATACCAAAAAAATCATACTAATGTATGTTCTTCTTTTATTCTTTAATTATTGTCAGAATGTGACACTTAAAAGGTGAAAAGTTTTAATAGAAGAATGATCATTTATTATTAAATTACACCATGATAAATACTTTATGTTAAAACACAAAGAAATAAAGTTTGAAGTTCTTTTCCTATTTTATTCCAAATAAGAGATATGGCCAAGGGAACTATTGCCCAGATTAATATTTAGGTGTAAATTGGAAACAATTTTAATCTAATAGGAAATCAGAAAGTTTTCATTATTGCATATTTTATATAGTCAGATTCACAGATGTATTACCCAATGTTGGGTATGTTACTGGTTTTGACCTAATTTCAATACCAAAAAAATCATACTAATATATGTTCTTCTTTTATTTATTGTCAGAATGTGACACTTAAAAGGTGAAAAGTTTTAATAGAAGAATGATCATTTATTATTAAATTACACCATGATAAATACTTTATGTTAAAACACAAAGAAATAAAGTTTGAAGTTCTTTTCCTATTTTATTCCAAATAAGAGATATGAATTAATTACTTCAATGTTCTGTATCCATGATCCTTTTTGCCTCCTGTTTATCTATCTATCATCTATATCTGTCTGTCTGTCTGCCATAAAATGCTTAAAATTAATGACTCAAGTTTGTGCTTTAAGAAGTTAGAGAAGGAGGAGGTATTTAAAATCAAGGAAAATAATATAGCAGAAATATGAAACAAATAGATCAGAAATCTATCTAAGATAAACAACATTAAAAAATCAACAAAGCCAAAAGTTGGTGCTTTGAAAATGTTAATAAAATTATGAACACATCTCTAGTCTGAACCAATCAGAGAGCTAGAGATGGCACAAGAGTGAGAACAAGCAAGCAAGTGACCAGCAGGAGAGAAAACGGCAAAGCATGACCAAAATTGAAGAGGAGTTTCCAATGTAAACTTTAGTCATCTTCAAGGGACAATAAGGCAGTATTGGAAATTAAATTGGATAACTTAGATGAAATGTACAAATTCCTTGAAAATCCTACCTTAGCCCAAACTGAAATACAGAAATGGTAACTTTTGTTGTTGTTGTTGTTGTTGTTTTGAGATGCAGTCTCACTCTGTTACCCAGGCAGGAGTGCAGTGGCATGATCTCAGCTCACTGCAACCTCTTCCTCCCAGGTTCAAGTGATTCTCCTGCATCACCCTCCTGAGTAGCTGGGATTACAGGTGTCACCACCACTTCCAGCTAATTTTTTTTTGTAAGAAATGGTAACTTTGAAGGGCTCTATAACTACTAAAGAAATTAAATTTTTAAAGTATGATTTTATTACATAAAAATGAAAAATAGAACAAACTAATATATTCTTTAGGGATAGATGATAAAACTATAGAATAAAGTGAAGGCATAGTCATTATGAAAGTCAAGATTAAGGTTACCTATAAAAATGAGCTGGAGCAGTGGGGAGGGCTTTTAAAGTCCTGGGAATACTTTACGTCTTTAATTGGCAGGAGATTTATGTGGATATTTCCTTTATGATTATTAAATACTCATACTTTCTTTAGTGTGTGTGTGTTTCAAATAATCACTCCTCTTTAGGTAGATGTTCATGGGACATAATCAGGAAAGCTGTTTTCATTGATATTTCCCAAGGTCAGCCTTATTATCTTCCCAGGGACTTCCCACCACTCCCCTGGTAAACTTACCATATCTCCTTCCAAGATGTCTCTTCACCCATAAATCCATCATCATGACTGATGGGCCCATGCTCTGATAACCCAATATCTGAAAGCAAGCCATGCAAGAGTGAACATAGTGTCTTTTATTCCTGATCTCACTCAGAAGACATTCAAAGGCAAAGCCAAATCCTGGAGGACAGAAGATAGTAATGCAGTCTCATTACCCTTTTGAGATCTGTTTCCACAATCACAGCTTCCCGCAACACACCCAACTCATAGCATCCTTGCCTCCTTCAATTCTGCTGTGCCAAGCTCTCCCCATGGGCACTCAATCCCCATCACTTGTCTCAAAGCAGATGCCTGAGGGTCATAAACCTTTCTCATCTATCCTTTTCTAGGACCTGAGCCTTAGTTAGTGATTTTTAAATACTAAGAAACCTTCTTGAAACAGGCAAAATATAGCAAGATATTTTTGGCTTTTCTTTTTGATTATGTCCCAAGCCCTCAACAGTGAGCATTGTAATGGGCACTTTATAGATGTTCACTCATCAACTTTTAATTAATTAACTAACCCCTGTGAAGCATTCCACTCTAAACTTGTGGTTCTGGTAGAACATGGGATTGCTTTAGACACCCAGCTATCAAATGATAAATAATTTAAAACATTCTCATACAGAAGCGCCAATTCTAAATGGCTTCACTAGCTTTCAAGTAATAGAAAATTAATGACTAATATTATACTTAAAGACAAATGGAAAACAACCACCAACACTTTAACAACATATTTAAAAAATTGAATTTACCAGAATATAAAATAGGTAATACATTCTGACCAAGACAGATTTATTACAAGAATGTTAGAGTTGATCAATATTTTATGCAATTTACACATTGGTGCAGAAAAAAAGTCAAAATTTAGCGTCTATTATTGATAAATACTCTCAGAAATCTAGATATAGAAAGGAATGTTCTCAAAGTAATAATATGCATCTATAAAAAGCCTTAACTGAATAACATACCCACTGGTTGGCCCTTTGGGAAATCAGAAAAAAATAAGAATATCGCCTCAAGCATTTCTCTTCAACTTTATACTAATGATCCTAAACAAGGCAATAAGGAAAGAAAAATAAATGAAAGTTAGAATTTAGTAATTATGAAGTAAAAAATCTTTCAATTTGCAGATGATTATTTATCTAGATAATCAAAAGGATCTCAAAATAATAAACAGATGTAATAAGTTAGCAAGGGAGCATCAGCAAGATGGCAGCATTGGTGATGTAAGCCTTTTTTCTGCAGCAAATAACAACAAATAACCACAAATGATGTGAACCTAGTGAGAGCTTAAGGGTCCATTTAAAAATCTGCAGCAATGCAGCAGAACAAAACAAACAAACAAACAAACACAAAACAAAAAACAGGAGACTAACCACACAGAAAGAATAGCTGGGGACATCGGCATACCTGAGAAGTCTGGTCATGGCTAGAAACAAGGAAGGATGGAGGCTATCAGTGCCATTAATGCAGCAGGTCCCATCATGGTCTGCAGCAGACTGCTCTGCAAAGGACATTGACATTTTTTTTGACACTGAGGTAACTAAGAGCCCCCTCTGCCACAAATCCCATGGTGAGGGAAAAATGGCTGTGTCCACCTCCAAGGAGTTGCTATGGTGCCACACTATGACTGAAGCTGCCACTCCACCCAACCCTATGTGTACCCCTGACCCCAGAGCTACAGTCACTCCATACATGCCTACACTCCAGAATCCTGCTCTGTGGCCTCAATGCATTTGTGCCTCAAACACTAGAACCACTGCTGCTGTGACCTAGCCTCTATGTGAACCTTGGAGCCCTGATCACTCTGTGCATACCTGTGCTTTAGACCTTGGCTTGATAGCTGCAGCAGTTTCTATAAATTTATGCCTGTTCACCCTCCAGATACCAGGTCCCTGACTGATCAAGAAGACCATAATCTTACAAACCACTATGAATGTGATAGTAAGATATTTGTGCCTCAGACATTGATGGCACTGCTGCCCCAGATCCTGGAGCCCCAGTAGCTCCACAAATACTCATGCTTTAGAACTTTGATCTGTGGCTGCTCCAAAGGTGCCTCACATCAGACACCAGTGCCACCACCATTGTGAGCATATCTGCAATCCATATCTGGTACCAAGAGTCCTTGTATATGACTTCTTCAATAGGAGAAAAATAGATCAGGAGGACCCCAGAAGCCTTTGTCACCAAAGACCCCAACATCCCTGCAGACACCCGTAGCCTTGGCAACTGGACACCTTTGGAATCTTTACCAACGTTGATGTCAGCTAACAGAGACGTCTGGAGACTACACTGTTGTGTCCTCATGAGAGGCAGAACTGCTGTAGCCCACCAAGCTGGTGCCCTCACACCCACACCCACAGGGGAAAATCTTTTCCCACTAAAACCTATCCATAAAGTCTGGAAGAGGCGACTGCTGCATCCAATGCACAGATAACAATGCAAGGCAGCAAGAAACAAGAAAATCCAAGGAAATACCACCAAATAACACAATAATTTAAAATAACTGCAAGCCCCCATGGAAATCTACAAGTTACCTGACAACTCAAAATAATTGCTTTAAGAAGCTCAGTAAACTTCAAGAGAGCACAAAAAGTTAATTCAATGAAGTTTGATTATTTGAAAATCAAATTCAATAAAAATAATACATGAACAAAATGAGATGTTTAACAGAGATATTGAAATCATAAAAAGAGCCAAAAATGTCTACACATGAAGAATACAATGAATAAAATAGAAAATGCAATAGAGAGCATCCACAGCAGCATTGATCAAGCGGAAGAAAGAGTCCATTAACTCAAAGACAAGATATTTAAAACTATTCAGTTAGAGGAGAAAACATAAAATAAGAGTAAAAAAACCCCTACAAGATTTCTGGAACAACATAAATAGATCTAACAGTTGCATTTTAGAATTAAAGAGGGACGAGAGAGAAAAAAGCACAGAAGATTGTTTTAAAAAAAATACTGAATGAAACCTCTCCAAATTTGGGAAAAGTTATAAATAATCAAGTACAAGAAGTTCAAAGGTCTCCTCAGATTCAACTTAAAGCAGACTACACCAAAACATATTATAATCAAGTTATCAAAAATCAAAGATAGAGCAAGAATCCTGAAAGCAGCAAGAGCAAAAAAATAATGTCCTCCCATACCAGGGAACACCCATAAAGCTATCAGTGAATCTCAGCAGAAAATTTGCAGGCCAGGAGAAAATGATAATATATTCAGTTGGATGAAAGAAAAAAAAACTTGCAAAATAAAAATATTTTACATAGCAAAACTGTCCTTAAGAAAGAAAGGAAAATAAGAACATTCCCAGACAAGCAAAGGCTGAGGGAGTTCATCACCACTAGATCTACCTTATAAGAAATGCAAGGATTCCGTTCTAAGTTGGCCAAATGGGAACAGCTCCGGTCTGCAGCTCCCAGTGTGACTGACGCAGAAGGTGAGTGATTTCTGCATTTCCAACTGAGGTACCTGGTTCATCTCACTGGGACTGGTTGGACAGTGGGTGCAGCCCATGGAGGGTGAGCTGAAGCAGGATAGGGCATCGCCTCATCCGGGAAGCGCAGGGGGTCAGGGGATTTCCATTTCCTAGCCAAGGGAATCTGTGACAGACTGTACCTGGAAAAATGGGACACTTCCGCCCAAATATTGTACTTTTCCAGTGGTCTTAGCAAACGGCACACCAATAGATTATATCCCACGCCTGGCTTGGCAGGTCCCACACCTATGGAGCCTTGCTCACTGCTAGCGCAGCAGTCTGAGATCAACCTGCGAGGCAGCAGCCTGGCAGGGGGAGGGGTGTCCGCCATTGCTGAGGCTTGAGTAGGTAAACAAAGCAGCCAGGGAAGCTCAAACTGGGTGGAGCCCACCGAAGCTCAACAAGGCCTGCTGCCTCTGTAGTCTCCACATGTGGGGGCATGGCATAGGTGAACAAAAGGGAGCAGAAACTTCTGCAGACTTAAATGTCCCTGTCTGACAGCTCTGAAGAGAGCAGTGGTTCTCCCAGCACAGTGTTTGAGCTCTGAGAATGGACAGACTGCCTTCTTAAGTGGGTCCCTGATCCCCGTGTAGTCTAACTGAAAGACACCTCCCAGTAGGGGCCAACTGACACCCCATACAGATGGGTGCCCCTCTGAGACGAAGCTTCCAGAGGAAGGATCAGGCAGCAATATTTGCTGTTCTGCAGCACAGCCTCCACTGGTGATACCCAGGCAAACAGTGTCTGGAGTGGGCCTCCAGCAAACTCCAACAGGCCTGACTGTTAGAAGGAAAACTAACAAACAGAAAGGAATAGCATCAACATCAACAAAAAGGACATCCACACCAAAACCCCATCTGTAGGTCACCAAGATCAAAGACCAAAGGTAGAAAAAAGTGACAAAGATGGGGAGAAACCAGAGCAGAAAAGCTGAAAATTCTAAAAAACCAGAGAGCCTCTTCTCCTCCAAAGGATCGCAGCTCCTTGCCAGCAACAGAACAATGCTGGATGGAGAATGACTTTGAAGAGCTGACAGAAGTAGGCTTCAGAAGGTCAGTAATAACAAACTTCTCCGGGCTAAAGGAGGATGTTCAAACCCATTGCAAGGAAGCTAAAAACCTTAAAAAAAGATTAGATGAATGGCTAACTAGAATAAACAGTGTAGAGAAGACCTTAAATGACCTGATGGAGCTGAAAACCATGGCACGAGAACTATGTGACACATGCGCAAGCTTCAATAGCCATTTTGATCAAGTGAAAGAAAGGGTATCAGTGATTGAAGATCAAATTAATGAAATGGAGCGAGAAGAGAAGTTTAGAGAAAAAAGAGTAAAAAGAAACAAACAAAGCCTCCAAGAAATATGGGACTATGTGAAAAGACCAAATCTATGTTTGATTGGTGTACCTGAAAGTGATGGGGAGAACGGAACCAAGTCGGAAAACACTCTTCAGGATATTATCCAGGAGAACTTCCCCAATCTAGCAAGGCAGGCCAATGTTCAAATCCAGGAAATACAGAGAACACCACAAAGATACTCCTCAAGAAGAGCAACTCCAAGACACATAATTGTCAGATTCACCAAGATTGAAATGAAGGAAAAAATGTTAAGGGCAGCCAGAGAGAAAGGTCGGGTTACCCACAAAGGGAAGCCCATCAGACTAACAGCGGATCTCTCACCAAAAACTAGAAGCCAGAAGAGAGGGGGGCCAATATTCAACATTTTTAAAGAAAAGAATTTTCAACCCTGAATTTCATATCCAGCCAAACTAAGCTTCATAAGTGAAGGAGAAATAAAATCTGTTACAGAGAAACAAATGCTGAGATATCTTGTCACCACCAGGCCTGCCTTACAAGAGCTCCTGAAGGAAGCACTAAACATGGAAAGGAACAACTGGTACCAGCCACTGCAAAAACATGCCAAATTGTAAAGACCATCGATGCTAGGAAGAAACAACATCAACTAATGGGCAAAATAACCAGCTAACATCATAATGACAGGATCAAATTCACACATAACAATATTAACCTTAAATGTAAATGAGCTAAATGCCCCAGTTAAAAGAAACAGACTGGCAAATTGGATAAAGAGTGAAGAACCATCCTGTGCTGTCTTCAGGAGGCCCATCTCACTTGCAGAGACACACAAAGGCTCAAAATAAAGGGTTGGAGGAAGATCTACCAAGCAAATGGAAAGCAAAAGAAAAAAAAAAAGCAGGAGTTGCAATCCTAATCTCTGATAAAACAGACATTAAACCCACAAAGATCAAAAGAGACAAAGAAGGTCATCACATAATGGTAAAGGGATCAATTCAACAAGAAGAGCTAACTATCCTAATATATATATGCACCCAATACAGGAGCACCCAGATTCATAAAGTAAGTCCTTAGAGATCTACAAAGAGACTTAGACCCCCACACAATAATAATGGGAGACTTTAACACCCCACTGTCAACATTAGACAGATCAACAAGATAGAAAGTTAACAAGGAGATCCAGGAATTGAACTCAGCTCTGCACCAAGCAGACCTAATAGACATCCTCCACCCTAAATCAGCAGAATATACATTCTTCTCAGCACCACACTGCACTTATTCCAAAATTGACCACATAGTTGGAAGTAAAGCACTCCTCAGCAAATGTAAAAGAATAGAAATCACAACAAACTGTCTTTCAGACCACAGTGCATTCAAATTAGAACTCAGGAATAAGAAACTCACTCAAAACCGCACAACTACATGGAAACTGAACAACCTGCTCCTGAGTGACTGCTGGGTAAATAATGAAATGAAGGCAGAAATAAAGATGTTCTTTGAAACTAATGAGGACAAAGACACAGCATACCAGAATCTCTGGGACACATTTAAAGCAGTGTGTAGAGGGGAATTTATAGCACTAAATGCCCACAAGAGAAAGCAGGAAAGATGTAAAATCGACACCCTAACATCAGAATTAAAAGAACTAGAGAAGCAAGAGCAAACAAATTCAAA
This sequence comes from Gorilla gorilla gorilla, assembly GCF_029281585.2. Lineage (NCBI taxonomy): Eukaryota > Metazoa > Chordata > Mammalia > Primates > Hominidae > Gorilla > Gorilla gorilla. Next base: position 88,924,814 of record NC_073242.2, read on the forward strand.
AGCTAGCAGAAGGCAAGAAATAACTAAGATCAGAGCAGAACTGAAGGAGATAGAGACACAAAAAACCCTTCAAAAAATCAATGAATCCAGGAGCTGATTTTTTGAAAAGATCAACAAAATTAATAGACTGCTTGCAAGACTAGTAAAGAAGAAAAGAGAGAAGAAACAAATAGATGCAATAAAAAATGATAAAGCAGATATCGCCACCAATCTCACAGGACTACAAACTACCATCAGAGAATACTATAAACACCTCTATGCAAATAAACTAGAAAATCTAGAAGAAATGGATAAATTCCTGGACACGTACACCTTCCCAAGACTAAATGAGGAAGAAGTTGAATCTCTGAATAGACCAATAACAGGCTCTGAAATTGAGGCAATAATTAATAGCCTACCAACCAAAAAAAGTCCAGGACCCGACGGATTCACAGCCTAATTCTACCAGAGGTATTAAAAGGAGCTGGTACCATTCCTTCTGAAACTATTCCAATCAATAGAAAAAGAGGGAATCCTCCCTAACTCATTTTATGAGGCCAGCATCATCGTGATACCAAAGCCTGACAGAGACACAACAAAAAAAGAGAATTTTAGACCAATATCCCTGATGAACATCGATGCGAAATTCCTCAATAAAATACTGGCAAACCAAATCCAGCAGCACATCAAAAAGCTTATCCACCACGATTAAGTCGGACTCATCCCTGGGATGCAAGGCTGGTTCAACATATGCAAATCAATAGACATAATCCATCATACAAACAGAACCAACGACAAAAACCACATGATTAACTCAATAGATGCAGAAAAGGATTTTGACAGAATTCAACAGCGCTTCATGCTAAAAACTCTCAATAAACTAGATATTGAGGGAACATATCTCAAATTAATAAGAGCTATTTATGACAAACCTACAGTCGATATCATACTGAATGGGCAAAAATTGGAAGCATTCCCCTTGAAAACTGACACAAGACAGGGATGCCCTCTCTCACCACTCCTATTCAACATAGTGCTGGACGTTCTGGCCAGGGCAATCAGGCAAGAGAAAGAAATAAAGGGTACTCAGTTAGGAAAAGAGGAAGTCAAATTGTCCCTGTTTGCAGATGACATGATTGTATATTTAGAAAACCCCATCGTCTCAGCTCAAAATCTCCTTAAGCTGATAAGCAATCTCAGCAAAGTGTCAGGATAAAAAATCAATGTGTAAAAATCACAAGCATTCCTATACACCAATAACAGACAAACAGAGAGCCAAATCATAAGTGAACTCCCATTCACAATTGCTACAAAGAGAATAAAATACCTAGGAATCCAACTTACAAGGGATTTGAAGAACCTCTTCAAGGAGAACTACAAACCACTGCTCAAGGAAATAAAAGAGGACACAATCAAATGGAAGAACATTCCATGCTCATGGATAGGAAGAATCAATATTGTGAAAATGGCCATACTGCCCAAGGTAATTTATAGATTCAATGCCATCCCCATCAAGCTACCAATGACTTTCTTCACAGAGTTGGAAAAAACTACTTTAAACTTCATATGGAAGCAAAAAAGAGCCCGCATTGCCAAGACAATCCTAAGCAAAAAGAACAAAGCTGGCGGCATCACACTACCTGACTTCAAACTATACTACAAGGCTACAGTAACCAAAACAGCATGGTACTGGTACCAAAACAGAGATAGAGACCAATGGAACAGAACAGAGGCCTCAGAAATAACACCACACATCTAAAACCATCTGATCTTTGACAAACCTGACAAAAACAAGAAATAGGGAAAGGATTCCCTATTTAATAAATAGTGCTGTGAAAACTAGCTAGCCATATGTAGAAAGCCGAAACTAGATTTCTTCCTTACATCTTATATAAAAATTAATTCAAGATGGATTAAAGACTTAAATGTTAGGCCTAAAACCATAAAAACCCCAGAAGAAAACCTAGGCAATACCATTCAGACATAGGCATGGGCAAGGACTTCTTGTCTAAAACATCAAAAGCAATGGCAACAAAAGCCAAAATTGACAAATGGGATCTAATTAAACTAAAGAGCTTCTGCACAGCAAAAGAAACTACCATCAGGGTGAACAGGCAACCTACAGAATGGGAGAAAATTTTTGCAATCTACCCATCTGGCAAAGGGCTAATATCCAAGATCTACAAAGAACTTAAACAAATTTACAAGAAAAAAACAACCCCATCAAAAAGTGGGCAAAGAATATGAACAGACACTTCTCAAAAGAAGACATTTATGCAGCTAACAGACACATGAAAAAATGCTCATCATCACTGGTCATCAGAGAAATGCAAATCAAACCACAGTGAAATACCATCTCATACCAGTTAGAATGGCAATCATTAAAAAGTCAGGAAACAACAGGTGCTGGAGAGGATGTGGAGAAATAGGAACACCCTTACACTGTTGGTGGGACTCTAAACTAGTTCAACCATTGTGGAAGACAGTGTGGCTATTCTTCAAGGATCTAAAACTAGAAATATCATTTGACCCAGTGATCCCATTACTGGTTGTATACCCAAAGGATTATAAATCATGCTACTATAAAGACACATGCACATGTATGTTTATTGTGGCACTATTCACAATAGCAAAGACGTGGAACCAACCCAAATGTCCATCAATGATAGACTGGATTAAGAAAATGTGGCACATATACAACATAGAATACTATGCAGCCATTAAAAAGGATGAGTTCATGTCCTTTGCAGGAACATGGAGAAGCTGGAAACCATCATTCTGAGCAAACTGCCACAAGGACAGAAAACCAAACACTGCATATTCTCACTCATAGGTGGTATTGAACAGTGAGAACACTTGGACACAGGGCGGGGAACATCACACACTGGGGCCTGTCATGGGGTGGGGGCCAGGAGGAGGGATAGCATTAGGAGAAATACCTAATGTAAATTATGAGTTAATTGATGCAGAAAACCAACATGGCACATGTATACCTATGTAACAAACCTGCATGTTGTGCACATGTACCCTAGAACTTAAAGTATCTATAAAAAAAAATACTTTCACATACCAAAAAATGGATTCAAAACCTCAAAAAAAATATGAAATGCTAAAAGGAGTTCTTCCAGTTTAAAGTAAAGGATGATAATTTGCAACATAAAAGTACATGAAAGTATAAAACTCATGGCTGGGCATGGTGGCTCACATCTGTAATCTCAGCACTTTGGGAGGCCAAGGCAGGCAGATCACCTGAGGCCAGGAGTTCAAGACCAGCCTGACCAACATAGAGAAACACCGTCTCTACTAAAAACAATAAAAAATTAGCTGGGCATGGTGGCTCATGGCTGTAATCTCAGCTTCTTGGGAAGCTGAGGCAGGAGAATCACTTGAACCCAGGAGGCAGAGGTTGTGGTGAGCTGAGATCATGCTTTTGCCCTCCCGCCTGGGCACAAGAGCAAAACTCCATCTCAAAAAAAAAAAAAAAAAAAAGGAAAAGGAGAAGAAAAAAAGTATAAAGCTCTAGTAAAAGTAAGTACATATTAAAATTCAAAATATTTTAATACTCTAATGGTGGTATATAAATCACTTATAAATTTGTTATAAAAGTTGACCGTCAAAATTATTAAAAAATATCTATAGCTATAATAATTTGTTTAGGGATGTACAATATTAAAAGGTGCAAATTGTGGCATCAAAAATGTAAAATATGATTGGGCAATAAAAATGTAGAGCTTTTTTGTATGCAGTCAATGTTAAGTTGTTAATACCTTAAGACAGCCTGTAACAACTATAGTAAATTTTATGTAAGCCTCATGGTAATCACAAAGCAAAATGTGTAGTAGATATATAAAAGATAAAGAAAAAGAAATCAAAATATGCCACTGAAGAAAATCATCTACTTACGAAGGAAGACAGCAAGAGAGGAAGAAAGAAAAAAAAAGATCTTCAAATTAACCAGAAAACAATGAACAAAGGGCAGCAGTAAATCCTTACCTATCAATAATTATCTTGAATGTAAATGAATTAAATTCTCCAATGAAAAGACATATAGAGTGAATGAATAAATAAAAATACAAGACTCAGCTGTAAGCTGCCTACAAGGGACACTCAGCTTTAAGTACACACATAGAGTATAAGTGAAGGGATAGAAGAATATATTTTATACAAATGAACCAAAAGAGAGCAGAGGTAGCTGTGCTTATATCAGACAAAACAGACTTTAAGTTAAAAACTGGCAGGGCACAGTAGCTCACACCTCTAATCTCAGCACTTTGAGAGGCTGAGGTGGGCAGATCTCTTGAGCTCAGGAGTTCAAGACCAGCTTGGCAACATGGTGAAACCCTATCTCTATCGAAAAATACAGAAAAATAGTTGGATGTGGTGGCATGCACCTGTTGTCCTGGCTACTTGGGAGGCTGAGGTGAGAGAATTGCTTGAGCCCGGGAGATCAAGGCTGTAGTGAGCTGTGACTGTGCCATTGCACTCCAGCCTGGGTGACACAGTGACCCGTCTCAAAAAAGAAAAAAATGTAAAAACTGTAAAAAGAAAAAAAGAATGTCGTTATATCATAATAAATGAGTCAATTCATTAAAATAATATAATAATTGTAAACATATGTACACAATATTGAATTGCTCATATATATAAACCAAATATTAGTAGATCAGAAGGGATAGATAGATGATAATAAAAATAATAGTAGGAAACTTAATATCCTACTTTCAACTATGGACAGATTATCCAGACAGGAAATTAATAAGGAAACACTGGATTGCAACTACACTTTAGATCAAGTGGACTTAATAGACACATACAGACTGTTTCATCCAGTAGCAGCAGAATACACTTTCTTCTCAAGCACAAATGGAATATTCTCCAGGATAGATCATGTTAGAACACAAAATGAGGATTAACAAATTTTAGAAGTTTAAAATCATATCCAATATCCTTTCCAATCATAATGATATGAAACTAGAAATCATTAACAGGAAAAATCTTGAAAATGTATAAACAACATACTTCTAAACAAAAAAGTGCGTCAAATAAGAAATCTAAATGGAAATTTGAAAACATCTTGAGATAAAAGAAAATGGAAATACAAAACACCAAAATTTATGGGATGCAGCAAAAACAGTTCTAAGGGGGACGTTTATAGCAATAAATGCCTACATTAAAATAAAAGAATTATCTCAAATAAACAAATATTATACAACTAGAAAAACAAAATCAGACTAAGTTCAAAGTTAGTAAAAGAAAGTAAATAATAAAAATCACAGCAGAAATCAATCAAATAGATACTAGAAAAAAAGATCAACACAACCAAAATATGTTTTCTTTAAAAAATAAATAAAACGGACAAATATTTAGTCTAAAAAAAGAGAAGAGTCAACTAAATAAAATCATGAATGCAAGAGGAGATGTTGCAACTGATACCACACAAATACAAAAGATCGAAAGAGACTACTACCAACAATTATATGCTAACAAATTGAGTAACCTAGAAAAAAAAGATAAATTCCTGGACACATACAACAAACAATGACTTATACTGTGATGAAACAAAAAAAATCTGAGCAAATCCATAATGAATAAGAATACTGAATCAGTGAAAAATAATCTATCATCAAAGAAAAACCTGATGGTTCCATGGTTAAATTCTACCAAACATTTAAACAAGAACTAATACCAATCCCTCTCAAACCCTTTTGAAAAATTGAAATAAGGGAATACTTATAAACTCATGTTACAATGCCAGTATTAGCCTGATACCGGGACTAGAAAGAACACTACCAGAAAAATAAAATTATAGGCCAATATCCCTGGTAAACCTAGGTGCAAAAATCCTCATGAAAATACTGGAAACCTAATTCAACAGCATATGAAATGAATCATCATGAATAAGTGGGATTTATCCATGGGATGCAAGGATGTTTCAATATACCAAAATCACTAAATGTAATACCTCACATTAATAGAATGAAGTTTAAAATAATATGATTCTTTCAACAGATGCAGGAAAAGCATTTGATAAAATTCAAGATGTCTTCATGATAAAACCTGTCCACAAATTAAGTAAAAAACAAATGTACCTCAACATAATAAAGGCCACATATGATAAACTCACAGTTAACTTCATACTCAATGGTAAAAAGGTGTAAGCATTTTCTCTAAGATCAGACAAGACTAGGATGCCCATTCTTGCCACATCTATCTAACATAGTACTGGAAGTCTTATCCAGAGCAGTTAAGCCAAAGAAAATTTAAAAAGACATCCAAATTGGGAATAAAGAAGTTAAATTGTCTCTGGAGATGACATGATTTTATATATAGAAAACTCTAAGAACTGTATCAAAAAGCTATTAATGACAATAAACAAATTTAGTAAAGTGGCAAAAGACAAAATCAACATACAAAAATCAATACTGTTTCTATATACTAACAACAAACCATCTGAAAAATCAAGAAAACAATTCCATTTAAAATAGCATAAAAAAATCAAAGACATGAATAAATTTAAAGAAGAAGAAGAAAAGCTGTACTCAGAAATCTATAAAACACTGATGAAATAAATTGGAGAAGACAAATAAATGGCCATATATCCTGTGTTCATTGATTGGAAGAATTGATACTTAAAAGTTCTACACTACCTAAAGTGATTCCCTGATTGAATAAAATTCCACTCAAAATTCTAAAGACATTTTTCATAGAAATAAAAAAAACACAGAAATAGAGAAAAATCACAGAATAAAAAGTATGAAATTACAAAAGACAGTGAGTAGCCAAGACAATCTTGAGTAAAAAGCAAAACAAAAGAAAAGCTGGGACATCACCTTGCCTAATCTCAGAATATACTATAAAGCTACAGCAATCAAATAGCAATCTTAATTGAATGGTATAGTAACAGACATGTGGGCCAACAGAACAGAGTAGATAACCCAGAAATAAATCCACACATTTACAGTCAACTAATCACATACAACTAGAACAGACAATGGGGAAAGGGCAGTCTCTTCAATAAAGGTTGTGAGGAAAACTGTATATTCACATGCAGAAGAATCAAATTGGGCCTTTAACTTCCACCGTATTAAAAAAGTCACCTCAAAATGGATTATAGAATTAAACATAAAATTGTAAAACTACTGAAAGAAAACACAGAAAAACAGTTCCTTGGCATTAGTCTTTGCAATGATTTTTTGGATATGGTCCCAAAAGCACAGTCAATAACAGCAATAATAGATAAATGAGGTTGCATTAAACTAAATAGCTTCTGCCCTCTAAAGGAAAATAACCCAACAGTGTGAAGGGACAACCTAAATCTACAGAATGGAAGAAAATATTTGTAATTCATACATCTGATAATAAGTGAATATCTAAAATAAATAAGGAACTCAAACAACTGAATAGCAAGGAAACAACCCAATTATAAAACTACAAAATGAGCAGAGGAACTGAATAGACATGTTTACAAAAAACAAGACATACAAACAGCTAGCAGGTATATGAAAAGGTGTTCAACATCACTAATCAACAGGTACATGCAATCAAATCCACGATAATATATCACCTCACTCCTGTTAGAATGACTATTATCAAAAGGCAAGGGTGGAGAGATGTAAATTAGTATAGCCATTATAGGAAAGAGCATAAAGGTTGCTAAAAAATTAAAAATTGAACTACCATATGATCCAGTAATCTGACTACTTGGTATATGTATTTAAAGGAAATTAGTATGTCAGAGATATCTACACCCCCATGTTCATTGCAGCACTGTCCACAATAGCCAAGATATGGAATCAACTTGTGTCCATCAACAGATGAAGGAATTTTTAAAATATGGTATATATACACAATGAAATATTAATACCATTCATCCATAAAAAAGAAGAAAATCATGTCATTTGTGAAAGCATGGATGAACCTGGAGGGCATTATGCCAAGTGAAATTAGCCAGGCACAGAAAGAGAAATACTTCATGATCTCACTTGTATAAGGAATCTAAAAATGTCAAGCTCTTAAGACCTGAGGATACACTTGTGGTTACTAGATCCCAGGAGATGGAGGATTAGAAAGTGTTGGTCAAAGGGTACAGAGTTTCAGCCAGACGGGAGGACTAAGTTCTGGAGATCTATTTTACAGTATGGTACTTATAGTTAATAAAAATATATTATATACTTAAAATGTGTTAAGAGAGTTGATTTGTAATCTTCTTACCTGAAAAAAGTATGTGAAGTGATGGATGTGTTAATTAGCTTGACTTAATCATTTCACAATGTATTCATATGTCAAAAGTTCACATTGTACTCCATAAATGTATATCATTTTTATTTTTCAATTCAAAAATAAATCCAGAGGGTAAGAAATGAGATGCTTAATTACTGATGTGTATAAGAGGAGAAGTGGTCGAATTCCTAAGGCAAATTGTGCATAACTTGAGTATGGACCAAAGAGGGGCCAAATGTAAGAGAGATGGCAGTAGACTCATCTTGCATCTTATCTCTGAGGACAACCTGGAAGAGTAGACAGAACTTTAGCAGAAGCTGAAAATATTACTAGATTCCTAAGAACTGAGGAAGGAATATGAATTAGTGTATAGATGCATTTGCACATATCAGATAACTCCAGAATGATGGAAGGTTGCTTAAGGACCCATGAAAGTGCTACGTCATCTTTCAACCTCTGCAGTATCCAATAAGCACACAGCCCACAACAGTACCAATCAAGTAAGGTCTTTTCTTACCTTTCCTCTCTCTCCCAGCTCCAAACTTGGAGGAACTCTAGGTAGTTGATATGAAGGAAAGGGGAAGAAGAGGAAATTGATCATGCCATCTTTCCACACTGTAGACTTTTTGGTGTGAAAGAATAAGAATGTGGAGAAGGCAAGATTAAATTTTAAATCCAGTTCAGATTAAATTCTTAGCTTAATTATATGGAATTATGCATTTTAATTTCTAAGTTGTGACTGTGTTTACACAAATATAATCACAGAACGTTTTTTTTCCCCAAAATGTTATGGGAGTTGGATGAATTTTCAACCAAGACAGAGAACTAGTTCTTTATGAGATTGAAAGTGAAAATGCTATATAAAAACAAATTTACTTATTCCTTCAAAAGTAAAAGTAAATAATTGAGTTCCCAGGATTCAACATCAATGTACACACAAAATTTTATTTCTACATGCTAGCAAGAGATATTGGAAAATAAAATTAAATAAACAATGTTATTTCCAATGACATATACAGAAATTCTTAGAAATCCTTTCACAACAAGTTGTGAATAATATATACTATAAAACTCACGAAATATTGCCAAGACATTTGTTTATTTATTTATTTTTGAGACTGCATCTCCCTGTCACCCAGGCTGGAGTGCAGTGGCGGGATCTCTTCTCACTGCAGCCTCTGCCTCCCGGGTGCAAGCGATTCTCTCAAACTCCTGGCCTCGGCCGGGCGCTGTGGCTCACGCCTTTAATTCCAGCACTTTGAAAGGCCAAGGTGGTCGAATCACAAGGTCAGGAGTTCAAGACCAGCTGGACCAACATGGTGAAACCCTGTCTCTACTAAAAATACAAATATTAGCCGGGCTTGGTGGCGTACACCTGTAATCCGAGCTACTCAGGAGGCTGAGGCAGGAGAACTGTTTAAACCCGGGAAGCAGAGGTTGCAGTGATTTGAGATTGCGCCACTGCACTCCAGCCTGGGCGACAGAGCGAAACTCCGTCTCAAAAAACAAACAAACAAACAACAACAACAACAAAACCTCCTGGCCTCAGGTGATCTGCCCTCCTCGGCCTCCCAAAGTGCTGGGATTACAGGTATCAGCCACCGCGCCCGGCCCAAGACAATTTTTTTAAATGTACATAAATGGAAGGACATACCATGTACCTGAATTTCAAGATCCTCCCTAATACATACATTAAATGTAATCATGATACAAGTCCCCACAAAATTTTTCTTATAAATTAAAACTTGATTCTTATTTTAGAAAAATTCAAAGCGTCTCATGTTAAATTTAAAAAATTTGCAAAACAATGGTGGAAGAGTTGCAAATCTAATTTTGATATATATTTTGTTTTGAGATGGAGTCTTGCTCTGTCACCCAGGCAGGGGTGCAGTGGCGCTATCTCAGCTCACTGCAGCCTCTGCAAAGACTCAAATACATGTTTGGGTCTATTTTATAAAGTGATGACAGGGTCATTCCACTGGGAAAGGATAGTCTTTCAACAAATGGAGCTGAAACAGGTAGATATTCATTGGGAAAAACAGCAATCTTCCCCTGACACCATCCAAAAAATAATTAAATATAAATCATAGACCTAACTATAAACTGTAAAATTTCTATAATAAAAACTTTACCATCTTGTGGTAAGTAAAAATTTTACAAACAAGACAAATTGCACTAGCCCAGTGATATAAAAAATGATAAAGTGGACTTCATCAAAATTTACAAGAAATGTCCAGAATAGGCAAATCCATAGAGACAGGCAGCAAATTAGTGGTTGCGCAGGGCTGGGTCAAGGGAGAAATGCTTAATAGGTATAAACTTTTTTTGGGAGGGTGATTAAAATGTTCTGGAACTAGACAGTAGTGATCAGTGCACACCGCTCTGAATGTACTAAAAGCCACTGAACTGTATGTTTTAAAATGGTGAATTTTATATTGTGTGAATTTTAATTAAGGATCTGCTCTTCAAAAGGCACCACTAAGAAAATGAAAAGTTAAGCATGGCGTAGGAGAAAATATTTGCAATACATAAAACCAAAGGGGTTTATATGCAGGATAAGACACCATATGGAGAACTAAATGAAAAAACAAACAATGTCAGATTAAAAAATGTTTAAATAGACTTGAATTGATACTTCATAAAGAAAAAACATGGCCAGTGAGCTTATGAAAAGTCGCTTAGCGTTATTAGTCATCTCACCACCTGGTGTGACACTTTATGACTTACAACAAATAATATTGATCACAATAATAACAATGAACACTCCGGAAATACTAATTGTTGTGATGATGCTGGTGGGAGTGTAAAATGGCAAACCCACAAAGTAAAAATATTTGGAAGTTTCTCACATATTTAAACAGACACTTCACCCACGATCTAAGAGTTTCATTTCTAGATATTTACTTTAGTAAATGAAAACGTGTCTATAAAATACTGTGCAAGAATGTTCATAGCAGTTTTATTTATAATAATTGAAAACCAAGGCAACCCAAATATTTGTCAACAGATGAAGGCATAAGCACATTGTGGTATTCACACAATGGAATCCTGCTCAGCAATTAGATGGAGTCACTATTGATACACATAACTGCATGAATCAATCTGAAAATATTTTTAAAAGAAACCAGAAAAACACAGAATACACGTGGTATGATTTCATTCATATGAGATTTAAAAATATGCAAACTAAACTATGGTAGTGAAATGGTGGTTGCTTCTAAAGGAAAGGATTGACTTAAAAATGGTCCTGAAACAACTGACTAGTATGATGAAAATGTTATATATTTTAATTACGATGATGGATACAAAACTCATTTAACCGCACACCTAAAATCTGTAATTTTTTAAATAAAGGCTATATAATTCAATTAGAAAAGAATAAGTAATTTTTTAAAAGTCTCTGCACAATCTTATAGAAATCCTTCCTCTCTCCCTCTCTATTTTGTCTTCCTTATGGAGCACAGTTAAATATCCCTATCTATGGTACAATTTAGGTATAAACTATTTATTTAATAATTTGTTGATCTTAGGAAAAAATAGGCTTGATCCTTTAGGCTAGAGTTAAGTTCCAGCATCCTATACTCGATAGAGAATTCAGGAAGTACCATGATACAGAAAGAACACGGCATTTGGAATCAAAATCACAAGGATATTAGAACCAGCTTTGTCACTGATGAGCTGGATTTTAAAAAGATTAAACTGTCTAAGTCTCAGTTGCTTTATCTGTTAAATAAAAGAGGACCCTATGTAATTTTCCCACAGAGTGGGAAAAGATCAAGATGATATTCATAGAATATTAGCACACATTAGTTAGAGCTCCCTAAGTGATAGTTTTTTTCTCTTACCCAATTCAAAAATTAATTGAATATTTTTAATTAAATAATTTATAAACCTTGAATTGAACATGATTTCTGATTTTCTTAGGTTGCTTAATTTTTCGTGTATCTGACGTATCTAAGGTGTTACTGGTCAACCCTTCAAAGAGTACTCAAAAAACGTTTAAGGGTTTAACCAATTGCTGACACTGGATTTCATAATCTGGGGCATGTGTGATTTTCTCTGTGTACTCCAGTGAAAGGGAGCTTTTTGGATATAAACAAGTTAACCTGTAAGGGGAAAACAGTTGCAGAGTTGTTACGAATGGGTAAAGAGTTAGGTAGTCATTACTCTTGCTGTTACTACTATCGGGAAGTCAGGAAATTACCCCATTTACTAATTTATCAATTCACTCATTCAGTCAGTTATTCCTTTGGTCATTTATTTGTTCATCTGTATAATTTTTCAACAAATATTTTGTGAAAGCCTAATGTACTATGTGCTAGGTGTATGTAAAACAGAAACATTAAACGTTTCTTTTATATTTTTAATAATTTTACACAAGGGAAAGTGTACATAGATTCTTTGAGACAGCTTTAGCTGCAAAGGAGTCTACTGAAATTCCTCATGCTAACATGCTGTTTTCAGAATGTCAATGCCTAAGGTAGAAATTAAAGGCCTCTGGGAGTTCTGGAGAGTACAGCCATTGGACAGACCTTAAAACAAGGAGACAGTATTGTCCCAAAAGTGAGAATATGACAATTGCTATGTCATGCCCATGAGTAATCACTGAGTTAATGCCTCCTTCAAAAATTCTGCCAGGGAACTTAGTTGTGTGCAGCACGTCTTGTTTGTTCTCAGGTTTGTAGTACTAACAAGGCTTCTTAACAATTAATTACACCCCTGTTTTACAAGTGTGAATGTTTTGATTTGTGAACTTTCTGGAGAACTTCAGGGAAATTTAAATTGCCCTCCAACAACTACCCAGTTCACTGCCCTGCACTATGCAAATTTGATATTAAATGATCAAGTATGAACCCGAAGCCTCATGAGGTCGTGGAATCCCTTGATTTGGGACCGGGTGTATAGAGATGTTCAATTATTAAATAATTAGTTTGGAAACAATAACTAATGTAGTTTAAGTCTCTTGCTGATTTCCTAATGTTTGTTAATTTAAGCACCTGTGTCTTCCTGTAACACTTTCCTACAGAATGCTTACCGGGATATGTCTAGCATGTAAATTAACAATGAATATAATTACCTTTTTTGCAACTCACTCCAGGTGCCTAAATGAGTAGAAATGAATTATGACTTTAATTGTCAGAAAGAGTTCAATATTCTGAATCTAATGATTTACAAAATCATTTAAATGTTTGGCTAAGTAATAATGTTAGTGTTAATTAAAACACCAAAATATTATATTTTTAGGTTAACCAAAGGTTCCATTAAAGATTCAGATAAATAATTATATAGTAAAGAGAAGCAGTTTGTTTTAGCATACCTAATCTGTTCTCTATTTCAAGGATGACTGAAGTTGTAGATGCATTTTCCAGCCTTCAGCAAGGTCCCTAATTCTTTCCTTTGACCTTCCCCATTTTTCTTGGAAGTAAAACAAAATTCATCATTGCAGAGAAATCATCCCATTGGCACTTAAAATTCATGTTCAAAATTGCACTCATTATCTTCTTATAAAGTCATCTCAATAATATCATCACCATTCCCTCATGTGACTAAAAAAGAGTGTGAAAATCATTTTAGATTTATCTGTCTCCCTTCAGCCCTACATCCATTAGTTAACAAGTTCTGGTCATTTTTCTTCAGACTCATCACCAAATTCCCAACCAAACTCTCATCTTATCTTGCTTACTCTATCCCAGTAGTGTCTTCCTATTGAGTCATATTGTCCCGTCTTTAGGACCCTTGTCTCTAGCCTTAGCTGTGACCTTCAGGCCATCTTCTGAGTATAAGAGTTATTTTTCCAAAGTGCAATTAAAAATTAGAGAAGGAAGAAAGTTCATGTCCCAAAGGTGCGGCTGCTAATGAGTTGGAAATGGGAGGAGTTTGTTTTGAGAGATAAGAGGAACACATATTGTCATTGTGAAACTATTCTGGATGTCAGCTCTTTATGGATTCTTATTCATCAAAAATTATTCAACTAGTCATTTCACATTTACACATATTCCACATGTGTAAAATGGATATCTTTAATGGATATAAACACTAAAAATAAGATAAAAAGTTTAAAAGTATAACATCTTCCTAGTATTGAAATATGCAGATAATGCCTTTAATTCGCAAATGAAATGCTCATACAGAGATAGTAAAAGACATATAATCTTATGGCATACTTATAGGCAGATCATCCCTAATCATTATTTCACAATTTCACCCTAAGTCTTAAGGTCAGGCAGTGGATTTATATGTAAGATGTTAAATTTGTTAAAGTGCCATGTTAGCACAAATTGATTTGATAAAGACTGGTAGAACTTTTCCTAAAATAGAAAGAAAATGGGTAAAATAATCTTTTAAAAAGTCTGTGACTTTCATGGCAGATTGGCAGGGGTACCCCATTATGTAGTGTAACATGTATTACTACACTCGTAACAGTGCATGTTAAAATGCCAGGAAATAAACAGCAGGACTGAGGTAGGAATGAGATTGCCTGCATAGAGCATTTCTTAGAAACATAGTTACAGCATCATTGAAGCATGAAGGTAGCCACACATATTTGCAGCTGCTATAATCAGTGTAATTGGCCTGCCATTTCCTCTGCACACCCTTCTTCTGTTAAGACTTTAGGAGTGTTTCTGCTGGAATGATATAGTTAATGCCCATTTGTTCTCTTCATGCATTGAATCATGCTGTTCCTCTCTTCTACTCATATTGCTACTGTATCATATGATATTGTTTGTGGAGTAGATTCAACTGTCAAATGGACTTTCAGATTTTCTGTCAGAATGGAGTTTATAAAACAATTAAACATAAGACTTGTTTTCATTGTTGTTATTATTCTTTGCATCATTTCTGGGTCCAGTTATGAATATCCACCTCATTAGGCCCTCTCTGCATGGATACCTTGATTGTCACTGGCAGAGAAAGAAAGAGGAAAATCATTCACAAATTGCTAGAGTCAACCAGGGCAAATTCTAAGGCAGGGTATCTCAAACTTACCTCCTAATGGTTATTCTACCAAAAAGACAAATGTACTTATAATGGAATAAAATAATTTGTTTTTGCCGAAAAGATCATATGTAGTAGATTTACAAAGATTATGTGTAGATAGTTACCTTTAGCCTTGACAATAATCATATATTTATAGTCCAAGTAATTTTAGAACATCACCAATCTTTTCCCTAAATATTGAGAAGCAATGCTAATAGATATGGAAAGTCATTTAAAGTTTAAGTAAGGAAAAAACATAGTAGTTAGAGAATACAGTATTATTTTATATTAATTATGGTTGCAATGGTAATTAATGGGCTCAGAACTGGGAGAAATAAGACAAATTATAAATGATTACTGATTCCTTCTGCATCTGGTCATGGTGAATTAACAGGGATTGGACTTACCCTCCTACAGTAAACACTGAACAAATGATATAAAATGACTTATTTTAGACAGTGGGAAGAAGCACTATAAGATCGTGACCCCTGAGAAAAGCGAAATAAGCAGGGCGAGCCCCATGATCACATCGGTCTTCTTGCAGACACATTCCAATCCACAATGTTGGCAGAAAAATCCAGAGTGTAGCACAGTGGTTTGATGAAATGAGGAGGCAGATATCTCACTGCAGAAAAATTGAGGCAATTATTGAAGAATGATTGAAATAATTTTACCTTAGTGTTCTAGTTCCTGTGGTATCTTTGAAGCAGTGAGGAAAGTACAATGAGAATTGATCATAATACCTAAGAACCAAGAAATAAGAAAAGAAGGAAAGCAGGAAAGAAGAGAGAGAAAAGAGAGATGGAGACAGAGAAGGGAAGAGAAAGAGGGAGGAGAAGCTAAGGAAGGAGAAGGGGAGGGAGAGGAAGAGGGGCATGGGAAGAGGGGAGAAAGAAAAGAAAGCAGGAAGAAAAGGTAGAGGGAGAAGGAGGGGAGAGGAGAAAAAAGGAAGAAAAGAAAAAAAGGAAAGGGGGAGGGAGGGACAGAGGATGAAAGGAAGGAAGGAAGGAAAGGGGGAAAGGAGAAAGGAAGAGAGAGAAAGAAATTAGCATTTGTAATATGCATGCTATTTAAGATTTCCATAGTGATCATGGATTTCCCAGCAATGAAAATATAAACATTTATGTTTCATCTTTTCTCTTTGCTGTGTGCTTAGGATGATGAAGGTGAAGGCATAGTCAGAGGAGGGAAGCTGAAAACCATGTAATACTATGCAGCCATAAAAAATGATGAATTCATGTCCTTTGTAAGGACATGGATGAAGCTGGAAACCATCATTCTCAGCAAACTATCACAAGGACAAAAAAACCAAACACCGCATGTTCTCACTCATAGGTGGAAATTGAACAATGAGAACACTTGGACACAGGAAGGGGAACGTCGCACACCGGGGCCTGTTGTGGGGTCGGGGGAGTGGGAAGGGATAGCATTAGGAGGTATACCTAATGTAAATGATGAGTTAATGGGTGCAGCACACCCACATGACACATGTATACATATGTAACAAACCTGCACATTGTGCACATGTACCCTAGAACTTAAAGTATAATAATAATAAGAAGAAGAAGAAAGTTTATGTTCCCACTGTTTCGAAACCCTTTTTTAGTGTGGGTAATCTTAAACTACCAATATATGACAAGTACTAATGTTGCCAGATAATCGGATATATCATTTTTTAAGAAATGCTGTTCCGATTTTATAAATCCATTTGCATATTTGCATAGCATTCAGTGGTATTTCAGGGGAGGAATGATACTTGGGGCAGGATCTGGTTTCTTTGGATGGGCTGTTTGTTCTCCTTATAGCAAGTTCTGACCTGAATTGAGAGAGGCTATACAGACAAACGGACCTTCAGATGAAGAATTTAAGTGTAAGAAGAAAAATAATCTTACTAAATAAAGTACCTTACTACATCTTGGCAAACATAACCATATGGCACTCTTATCTCCTAGAGGTACAGATGTTATCTTTCAGGATATAGAATAATCCACTCACATCTTCCTCATTATACTGGTCTATCTTGATAGATTAAGGCCAATCTTATAAGTTCATTGGGATAGAGGTGGCAAATAAAACTTAAATTTTCCTCAATTTTTGTCTCCTCACACCAGTATGGTCTTAGTTCTCTAAAGAATTATCACTCATAGTTTATAATAGAATCAATTGATAAAATAATTGTTAACCATTACGGGTCATTAATACTTTATAAAGCATGCTCGCATATATATTGTTCCAAAATAACTTTTTTGTGAATTTATATTTCAGACTTGGTGCTCTGCAAGTGAAATATGATTATACTGAACTCATTTAGTCTTTGAAATTAATTATAGGTGATAATAACTATCCCCATTTTAGAGAGAAGACATAAGCGCTTTAGGAAGGAACCTAGCCCATGTTACACAACCCGAACTTGAGGGGCAATGTAAAGACTCAGGTTTGCTCTGCTTCAAACCTTAAGCACCTAAATATCATGATGCCTCTTTACTATAGTGTTTTACCTTTTATAAATGAAGAAATGAGGGGGTCAGAGAGGTGCTTCACCTAGGAACATGGAGTTACCTAAGGACATGCAGTTACCTAAAGAGGACAATTGAGATCTATATTCAGATTTTTCATAAAAAATCTTTGAGTATTTTTCCTACTCTGTAGCAGCTTCTCAAGTTATTGGTCACATATAAGCATAAGAAATATTTCTCAGGTGCCTTTCCTTTTTAAAAGGTGTAAGTGTTCCTATGTCGGAAAGGTCTTCAGGTTGCACATTCTATATAAATTGTAATGAGATACATGTGGGCATAAATATATTTCTAACTGTAAAATATAATTACTTAAAAAATAACTGTACTAATTTTTAGGGGGTCTAGCATTGAAAAAAAATATGAGAGTAACAGATGTAGATGTAATTTTAATCTAAGGCCAGGTACTTCATCTGAGATAATTTAAGTGACAAATCCCTGGACAATTCAGGGGGAAAAGAAGCAAAAATTAACATTTTCGGAGCTTTATTAAAGTCAGCCTATTTTTTTTTTATACTTTAAGTTTTAGGGTACATGTGCACAACATGCAGGTTAGTTACATATGTATACATGTGCCATGTTGGTGTGCTGCACCCATTAACTCATCACTTAATATTAGATATATCTCCTAATGCTATCCCTCCCCCCTCCCCTCACCCCACAACAGGCCCCGGTGTGTGATGTTCCCCTTCCTGTGTCCATGTGTTCCCATTGTTCAATTCCCACCTATGAATGAGAACATGAGGTGTTTGATTTTTTGTCCTTGTGATAGTTTGCTGACAATGATGGTTTCCAGCTTCATCCATGTCCCTACAAAGGACATGAACTCATCATTTTTTATGGCTGCATAGTATTCCATGGTGTATATGTGCCACATTTTCTTAATCCAGTCTGTCATTGTTGGACATTTGGGTTGGTTCCAAGTCTTTGCTACTGTGAATAGTGCCGCAATAAACATACGTGTGCATGTGTCTTTATAGTAGCATGATTTATAATACTCTGGGTACATACCCAGTAATGGGATGGCTGGGTCAAATGGTATTTCTAGTTCTAGATCCCTGAGGAATCGCCACACTGACTTCCACAATGGTTGAACTAGTTTACAGTCCCACCAACAGTGTAAAAATGTTCCTATTTCTCCACATCCTCTCCAGCACCTGTTGTTTCCTGACTTTTTAATGATTGCCATTCTAACTGGTGTGAGATGGTATCTCATTGTGGTTTTGATTTGCATTTCTCTGATGGCCAGTGATGATGAGCATTTTTTCATGTGTCTGTTAGCTGCATAAATGTCTTCTCTTGAGAAGTGTCTGTTCATATCCTTTGCCCACTTTGTGATGGGGTTGTTTGTTTTTTTCTTGTAAATTTGTTTGAGTTCATTGTAGATTCTGGGTGTTAGTCCTTTGTCAGATGAGTAGATTGCGAAAATTTTCTTCCATTTTGTAGGTTTCCTGTTCACTCTGATGGTAGTTTCTTTTGCTGTGCAGAAGCTCTTTAGCTTAATTAGATCCCATTTGTCAATTTTGGCTTTTGTTGCCATTGCTTTTGGTGTTTTGGACATGAAGTCCTTGCCCATGCCTATGTCCTGAATGGTATTGCCTAGGTTTTCTTCCAGGAATTTTATGGTTGTAGTTCTAACATTTAAGTCTTTAATCCATCTTGAATTAATTTTTGTATAAGGTATAAGGAAGGGATCCAGTTTCAGCTTTCTACATATGGCTAGCCAGTTCTCCCATTTATTAAATAGGGAATCCTTTCCCTATTTCTTGTTTTTGTCAGGTTTGTCAAAAATCAGATGCTTGCAGATATGTGGCATTATTTCTGAGGGCTCTGTTCTGTTCCATTGGTCTCTATCTCTGTTTTGGTACCAGTACCATGCTGTTTTGGTTACTGTAGCCTTGTAGTATAGTTTGAAGTCAGGTAGCATGATGCCTCCAGCTTTGTTCTTTTGGCTTAGGATTGACTTGGCAATGCGGGCTCTTTTTTGGTTCCATATGAACTTTAAAGTAGTTTTTTCCAATTCTGTGAAGAAAGTCATTGGTAGCTTGATGGGGATGGCATTGAATCTACAAATTGCCTTGGGCAGTATGGCCATTTTCACAATATTGATTATTCCTATCCATGAGCATGGAATGTTCTTCCATTTGTTTGTATCCTCTTTTATTTCATTGAGCAGTGGTTTGTAGTTCTACTTGAAGAGGTCCTTCACATCCCTTGTAAGCTGGATCCCTAGGTATTTTATTCTCTTTGAAGCAATTGTGAATGGGAGTTCACTCATGATTTGGCTCTCTGTTTGTCTGTTATTCATGTATAAGAATGCTTGTGATTTTTGTACATTGATTTTGTATCCTGAGACTTTGCTGAAGTTGCCTATCAGCTTAAGGAGATTTTGGGCTGACACAATGGGGTTTTCTAGATATACAATCATGTCATCTGCAAACAGGGACAATTTGACTTCCTCTTTTCCTAATTGAATACCCTTTATTTCCTTCTCCTGCCTGATTGCTCTGGGCAGAACTTCCAACACTAAGTTGAATAGGAGTGGTGAGAGAGGGCATCCCTGTCTTGTGCCAATTTTCAAAGGGAATGCTTCCAGTTTTTGTCCATTCAGTATGATATTGGCTGTGCATTTGTCATAGATAGCTCTTATTATTTTGAAATACGTCCCATCAATACCTAATTTATTGAGAGTTTTTAGCAATGAAGTGTTGTTGAATTTTGTCAAAGGCCTTTTCTGCTTCTATTGAGATAATCATATGGTTTTTGTCTTTGGTTCTGTTTATATACTGGATTACGTTCATTGATTTTCATATGTTGAACCAGCCTTGCGTCCCAGGGATGAAGGCCACTTGATCATGGTGGATAAGCTTTTTGATGTGCTGCTGGATTCGGTTTGCCGGTATTTTATTGAGGATTTTTGCATTGATGTTCATCAGGGATATTGGTGTAAAATTCTCATTTTTTTGTTGTGTCTCTGCCAGGTTTTGGTATCAGGATGATGCTGGCCTCATAAAATGAGGATTTTATGAGGGAGGATTTTTAGGGAGGATTCCCTCTTTTTCTGTTGATTGGAATAGTTTCAGAAGGAATGGTACCAGCTCATCCTTGTACCTCTGGTACAATTTGGCTGTGAATCCATCTGGTCCTGGACTTTTTTTGGTTGGTAAGCTATTAATTATTGCCTCAATTTCAGAGCCTGTTATTGGTCTATTTAGAGATTCAACTTCTTCCTGGTTTAGTCTTAGGAGGGTGTATGTGTCGAGGAATTTATCCATTTCTTCTAGATTTTCTACTTTATTTGCATAGAGGTGTTTATGGTATTCTCTGATGGTACTTTGTATTTCTGTGGGATCGGTGGTGATATCCCCTTTACCATTTTTTATTGCATCTATTTGATTCTTCTCTCTTTTCTTCTTTATTAATCTTGCTACCGGTCTATCAATTTTGTTGATCTTTTCAAAAAACCAGCTCCTGGATTCATTGATTTTTTTGAAGGGCTTTTTGTGTCTCTATCTCCTTCAGTTCTGCTCTGATCTTAGTTATTTCTTGCCTTCTGCTAGCTTTTGAATTTGTTTGCTCTTGCTTCTCTAGTTCTTTTAATTGTGATGTTAGGGTGTCGATTTTAGATCTTTCCTGCTTTCTCTTGTGGGCATTTAGTGCTATAAATTCCCCTCTACACACTGCTTTAAATGTGTCCCAGAGATTCTGGTATGCTGTGTCTTTGTCCTCATTCGTTTCAAAGAACATCTTTATTTCTGCCTTCATTTCGTTATTTACCCAGCAGTCATTCAGGAGTAGGTTGTTCAGTTTCCATGTAGTTGATCGGTTTTGAGTGAGTTTCTTAATCCTGAGTTCTAGTTTGATTTCACTGTGGTCTGAGAGACAGTTTGTTATAATTTCTGTTCTTTTACATTTGCTGAGGAGTGCTCTACTTCCAACTATGTGGTCAGTTTTGGAATAAGTGCAGTGTGGTGCTGAGAAGAATGTATATTCTGTTGATTTGGGGTGGAGAGTTCTGTAGATGTCTATTAGGTCCATTTGGTGCAGAGCTGAGTTCAATTCCTGGATATCCTTGTTAACTTTCTGTCTTGTTGATCTGTCTAATGTTGACAGTGGGGTGTTAAAGTCTCCCATTATTGTTGTGTGGGAGTCTAAGTCTCTTTGTAGATCTCTAAGGACTTGCTTTATGAATCTGGGTGCTCCTGTATTGGGTGCATATATATTTAGGATAGTTAGCTCTTCTTGTTGAATTGATCCCTTTACCATTATGTAATGGCCTTCTTTGTCTCTTTTGATCTTTGTTGGTTTAAAGTCTGTTTTATCAGAGACTAGGATTGCAACACCTGCCTTTTTTTGTTTTCCATTTGTTTGGTAGATCTTCCTCCATCCCTTTATTTTGAGCCTATGTGTGTTTCTGTATGTGAGATGAGTTTCCTGAATACAGCACACTGATGGGTCTTGACTCTTTATCCAAGTTGCCAGTCTGTGTCTTTTAATTGGAGCATTTAGCCCATTTACATTTAAGGTTAATATTGTTATGTGTGAATTTGATCCTGTCATTAATGATTTTCGCTGGTTATTTTGCTCGTTAGTTGATGCAGTTTCTTCCTAGCCTCGATGGTCTTTACAATTTGGCATGTTTTTGCAGTGGCTGGTACCAGTTGTTCCTTTCTATGTTTAGTGCTTCCTTCAGGAGCTCTTTTAGGGAAGGCCTGGTGGTGACAAAGTCTCTCAGCATTTGCTTGTCTGTAAAGTATTTTATTTCTCCTTCATTTATGAAGCTTAGTTTGGCTGGATATGAAATTCTGGGTTGAAAATGCTTTTCTTTAAGAATGTTGAATATTGGCCCCCACTATTCTGGCTTGTAGAGTTTCTGCTGAGAGATCCACTGTTAGTCTGATGGGCTTCCCTTTGTTGGTAACCCGACCTTTCTCTCTGAATGCCCTTAACATTTTTTCTTTCATTTCAACTTTGGTGAATCTTACTATTATGTGTCTTGGAGTTGCTCTTCTCGAGGAGTATCTTTGTGGCATTCTCTGTATTTCCTGAATTTGAATGTTGCCCTGCCTTGCTAGATTGGGGAAGTTCTCCTGGATAATATCCTGCAGAGTGTTTTCCAACTTGGTTTCATTCTCCGCATCACTTTCAGGTACACCAATCAGATGTAGATTTGGTCTTTTCACATAGTCCCATATTTCTTGGAGGCTTTGTTCGTTTCCTTTTATTCTTTTTTCTCTAAACTTCTCTTATCGCTTCATTTCATTCATTTGATCTTCCATCGCTGATACCCTTTCTTCCAGTTGGTTGAATCGGCTACTGAAGCTTGTGCATTTGTCACATAGTTCTTGTGCCTTGGTTTTCAGCTCCATCAGGTCCTTTAGGGACTTCTCTGTGTTGGTTATTCTAGTTAGCCATTCATCTAATTTTTTTTCAAGGTTTTTAACTTCTTTGCCGTGGGTTCGAGCTTCCTCCTTTAGCTCGGAGTAGTTTGATCATCTGAAGCCTTCCTGTCTCTATTCGTCAAAGTCATTCTCCTTCCAGCTTTGTTCCATTGCTGGTGAGGAGCTGCGTTCCTTTGGAGGAGGAGAGGCACTCTGATTTTTAGAGTTTCCAGTTTTTCTGCTCTGTTTTTTCCCCATCTTTGTGGTTTTATATACCTTTGGTCTTTGATGATGGTGATGTACAGATGAGGTTTTCGTGTGGATGTCCTTTCTGTTTGTTAGTTTTCCTTCTAAGAGTCAGGACCCTCAGCTGCAGGTCTGTTGGAGTTTGCTGGAGGTCCACTGCAGACCCTGTTTGCCTTGGTATCAGCTGCGGAGGCTGCAGAACAGCAGATATTGGTGAACAGCAAATGTTGCTGCCTGATCATTCCTCTGGAAGTTTTGTCTCAGAGGAGTACCCAGCCATGTGAGGTGTCAGTCTGCCCCTACTGGGGGGTCAGGGACCCACTTAAGGAGGCAGTCTGTCGGTTCTCAGATCTCTAGCTGTGCGCTGGGAGAACCACTACTCTCTTCAAAGCTGTCAGACAGGGACATTTAAGTCTGCAGAGGATTCTGCTCCCTTTTGTTTGGCTATGCCCTGCCCCCAGAGGTGGAGTCTACAGAGGCAGGCAGGCAGGCCTCCTTGAGCTGTGGTGGGCTGCACCCAATTTGAACTTCCTGGCCGCTTTGTTTACCTACTCAAGCCTCAGTGATGGCAGGCGCCCCTCCCCCAGCCTCACTGCTGCCTTGCAGTATGATCTCAGACTGCTGTGCTAGCAATGAGCGAGGCTCCACTGGCATAGGACCCTCAGAGCCAGGCGCAGGATATAATATTTTGGTGTGCCGTTTGCTAAGACTGTTGGAAAAGTGCGGTATTATGGTGGGAGTGACCCGATTTTCCAGATGCTGTCTGTCACCCCTTTCTTTGACTAGGAAAGGGAATTCCCTGACCCCTTGTGCTTCCTGGGTGAGGCGATGCCTTGCCCTGCTTCGGCTCATGCTCGGTGTGCTGCACTCACTGTCCTGCACCCACTTTCCAACATTCCCCAGTGAGATGAACCCAGTACCTCAGTTGGAAATGCAGAAATCACTCGTCTTCTGCATTGCTCATGTTGGGAGCTGTAGACTGGAGCTGTTCCTATTCGGCCATCTTTGCTCCACCCCCCAGCCTATTTCTTTTTTTGGGAGATTTCTTTGTTCTTAAAAGGAGGGGTTGAGAGAGTGTGGATGAATCCACAAAGCACCATGAAAGAAAGCCTTGGACTTGAAATAAGGATGACTGGAGGTTGAGGTTTTAAATTTGTCACTGATGTCAGGTATGTTGCTTAATCTCTCCAATTTTCATTTTTCTCGTCTGCAAATTTAAATCCTAAAACCTGGTCTAATGGACTATTTTGAAAATGGAATGTCATAATGCACATTAGAATAGAATGACTCTCTTACTAGATGAAATTTCAACTATGTGATGAAAGGAAGAAAATGTGAACCAACATTTTCAGGAGCTTGGGAATGGGTGCACTGGCCCAAAAAAGCAAATGTGAGGAAAGAGGAAACAATAGCATTTACTGCATGACCCTGGGGTCTATAACATTATCATTTTCACTGAACTGTAGATAACATATAAATATTCTCTTGGGCCCTGATTCTTAACAGAACAATTTTACCAATCAGATACCTAAAAAATTAAATGAACTACATTAAACTATAATTCTGCTGATCATATATATCTTAACTCTTTCCAGCATTATATATGTTATGTAAATCAGTACAAAGGTATGCATAAAGGGAGAAAAATGAAGTAGTTAATAATCATTACTTCTTCTCCCCAACCTCCTCCTTCTGCTATCAAAGCAGTGAAAGTAGCTAACAGTAAGTGTTGACTATCATTCTTGTATATTAACTTAGTGAATACTCACACCAACCCTATGGATTAGCTACTATTATTATCCCCATTTTTCAGGGGAGAAAAACAAGACTAGAAAGATTAAATAACTCATTTATTAATGTATCTGGATTTTAAAATCTAGCTTTAAATCTTCCAGCACTTGAGTCTTAGTATATTCTTTGTGTGTGTTTTCCAAAGTCACACAACTGGTGTCTGAAGTGGATGGAATTTAAAACCAGAAATTCTCACTCTGGAGTTAGTGTTGTTAACCAAAGTCCTTACTGTGAGAAAGACATCATGCTACATCTTTTCATATATGTTGTCTCATGAAATTCTTACAATAATCTTATGGGAGATGAATATTAATACCTATATTTATAAATAAGAAAACAGGTGCAGAAAATTTGAATTCATTTTCTAAACTACATTGACAAAGCCTGTATTTGCCTGTTTTTTTTTTTTCTTTTTTTTGAGACAGAGTTTCACTCTTGTTGCCCAGGCTGGAGTGCAATGGCCCTATCTCAGCTCATTGCAACCTCTGCCTCCTGGGTTCAAGTGATTCTCCTGCCTCAGCCTACCCAGTAGATGGGATTTCAGGTGCCCACAACCATGCCTGGCTAATTTTTTTTTTTTTTTGTATTTTTAGTAGAGATGAAGTTTCACCATGTTGGCCAGGGTGGTCTCGAACTCATGACCTCAGGTGATCTGCCTGCCTCAGCCTCCCAAAGTGCTGGGATTACAAGCGTGAGCCACCACGCCTGGCACCTGTATTTTTTCAATAATATTTTGCTATCTTTGAGTCACCTGATTATTTGATTTCTCTAGGGTGAATAGCCAAATAAATGAAAAAAATGACAAAGGGAAATATGGGTGCTTATTGGATAACATTAAAGGTGCATATTAACAGAATATTAATGGAAACTTTGGTATCTGGTCAGGAGAATAAGTGTGCCATTGATAGGGGAAGAAACTGAAAAAGAGGCCAATTTATAGATATTAGAGTTCATCATAGGAGGGAACAGCTGCCAGTCCATGACACACAGATTGAAATCAAAGTTTCCTTCTACTGAATAGGTTGGTAGGGGGTGAGAAAAAAATTAGAAAACACTGTCAGAACCACTGGGATAGACACATAAAGGAGGAACTACAAGGCCAGGTAAAGCCAGGAGTGAAGATGGCTTAACCCTGAGACTACTGACAGAAGCTTCAACTGATTCAGAACTTCTGATCAGCAGTCAGGATGTGGGCTCAGGTGTGGAGTCAGGTGGAATCTGAATTTAGAGACATTAGCACTATCACCTATAAGAATATAATTATTAGCCCATTATTCTTGGCCCCCTGCTTTTGATTGTGTGTGTATCCTTTGGCTGTGCATAAATGTGTGCTTTTGCTCATCTACAAATTCACACTATGTCTACAGAAAATACCAGATCAACATTGAAAAGAATAGAGTCTAGAAGATAAAGTCTGCTCTGTTTGAGATGTCAGCAGTTGGTTCAGGAATTTGACAGGCCATGGCCTCCAGATAGCATATCCCTAGTCATCTTTCACTCAATTCTATTTTGTACTCCACAAAAATTCTGTCCATGTCTCTCACATGGATATAATTTTTTGTGTATATTAAACTCAGTAAATGACTGTAACGTTACTCTACATCATACTTTACTGAATGTTAAAGTGTTGGAATCACTCCCAAAGTAGTTACCAAACTCAAAGAATATAGTTGAATATGCCAGGCGCTGTGGCTCACGCCTGTAATCCCAGCACTTTGGGAGGCCAAGGTGGGTGGCTCACTTGAGGTCTGGAGTTCGAGACCAGCCTGGCCAACGTGGTGAAACCCTGTCTCTACTAAAACTTCAAAAATTAGCTGAGCGTGGTGGCGGGTGCCTGTAATCCTAGCTACTCAGGTGACTGAGGCAGGAAAATGGCTTGAACCCAAGATGAAGAGGGTTCGGTGAGCCAAGGTCACGCCATTGCACTCCAGCCTGGGAGACAAGAGCGAAACTTTGTCTCAAAAAAATATAGTTGAATAAAACAACTTTACAGATATAGACAGTTCAAAACGTTTTTTTCTGTTGCTTAGTTGTATCCTCTGAGGGGTTATAAATATGTCTGAGAAGAATTACGTGATGAGATAAAATAGCAAAATTTTTTGTTCTTAGTATCTACCACAAAACACATATTGTTATAACAAAATATGAACTGTGGTTCTAAAAAAACTAGAAAGTGAAATCAAAAAAACAGGCAGTTCTTCTTCTTTCATCTTCCTTTGTTTTACCAGAATCTTAAACATGATCAAAAAAATCTCTGTTTGGATTTACTCATTTGATGTTTATTGAATTTAGCCAAAACAAGGTAAAGACTCCTCATCCATAGCATATTATTTTAAAGTCATGCAAAACAATTGTGCTTCAGCTAAATTATTTTGTAGATTGTGAAAGCATTTTTAGCAATGAACAAAAATATTCGGCTTTTGATGTTTTGGAGGGGGAAATCAATAAAACCTCTTAAGTATGTGACATAAAAAAAGGAGTATTATATAGGATACAAAAAGCTTTGTACTACAGTTAGTCTAATAGTCATAACTGTAAATGGTATTGGAAAATGTATACAGTAAATTAAGTCTCACAAGCTCTGAATTTGCGGCGGGCAATTTAAAGAGGATTTCCTCACTTCTTCCCTAGGGGAGATGGGTGGGGGATCTCTCACACATGCCTGCCTCTTCACCATCCATCATTTCAAAGAGACATATATCGGTCTCCAAAGTGCTTTAAGGCAGCTGCAAGCAAGTGTCACTTTGAGTTAAATGCATTATTAAACTGTTGGGAAATTTCACATCATGGGTCATTTATCTATGCTAAATTGGGTCAAAAGCCTCTACACATGCCTAGATAAATGAGAGAGAAGAGCAAAATTCTCCTGTGGGAAGTAGTACTTTGACAAGCTTTATGAGTGTGGTTTATTTATTTATTTATTGAGTAGCCATGGGGAAGGGAGGTTTTCTTGTTTTTGTTGTATATGTGCATGTAGTTATTTTAAGAACTCATCAAACAAACATAGCACAGAAATAGTCTTATCTAATATATATAGTTAGATATTTACCACCCCTACAATGCCACAAATTAGATTTTGTGGAA
Organism: Gorilla gorilla gorilla; assembly: GCF_029281585.2. NCBI lineage: Eukaryota > Metazoa > Chordata > Mammalia > Primates > Hominidae > Gorilla > Gorilla gorilla. The sequence goes on from NC_073242.2 coordinate 88,953,006, forward strand.
AGCATAAATCATTAAATATTCATTCATTTAACAACCATTTGAGTGTGTTCTGTGTGTCATACATTGTATAAGAAGTAGGGAGTGTGAAAATAATTATTTTAGTTGTAACTTTAAATCCTAAGTTCTGAAGTTATTTCCAGCATGATGGGAAATACCTGATTGCCTTAGATTTATATTTTTTAAAAATGGAGTGTGGATGCAGACAAGGGAAGGATTAGTTCTTCCAAACTTTAAAAGAGGCAGTGCAGGAGACAGAGCAGGGCCTTCAATGATGGGTAGTGATTTGCCAGATAAAGGAAGTCCAGGAGTCCAGTTCCAGGATGAAGGAACAGCGGGAGAGAAGAAAGAGGGAAGCAGAAGTGGAGTTATGATGATGATGTAATTAAGGACATAATTATAGAGTGCCCAAATTAGGACAGTTTATAAAACAAAAGGGTTCACTATTCATAAGTAAACTGGGTCAACAGATATAAACCAAATCTGTCCCAAACAAATGGAAACACACGGTTAACTGAGGTGTGTCCTTATCCTTGCAAGGGCTTACATGCTGATGTTACAGTATTAGTAAAAGGTCATTCAAATCTAAGAATGTAAATGTACTTACTGCGACTGAACTACACATCTGAAAATGGGCAAAATGGTAAATTGTATGTTATGTATGTTTTACCACATTGTGGTATTCACACAATGGAATCCTGCTCAGCAATTAGATGGCTTCCCAAAGTGCTGGGATTACAGGCATGAGCCACCATGCCCAGCCTTTGTTATTATTTCTGATTTAATTACATGGTAGTGGGAAAGTATACTTGGCGTAATTTAAATTCTCTTAAGTTTATTGAGGCCTGTTTAAGGCCCACCACATGTCGTATGATGGAAAATGTTACATATCCACTTGAGAAGAATGTATTTCTGCTGTTGTTGAGTGGAATGTTCTAGGTTCTAGGTTTATTAGGTCTAATTGATTTATAGTCTCGTTCAAGTCCTCTTTTTTTTTTTTTGACATACCTTGTTGTTCTATCCATTACTGAAAGTGGGATATTTTAAGTCTCCAACTATTGTAGTTGAATTTTGTCAGTTTCTGGTTTATCTACTTTGAGGCTCCGTTTTAGTTTTATGTATACATATTTATAATTTTTATATGATGCTGATGGACTGACCCTTTTAGCAGGATAAATATCTCTTGTAATCTCTAGTATTATTTTTGTTTTAAAAATCTATTTTTTCTATTTCTATTACTATAGGTATGTTAGCTTTTTTTTTTTTTTCTTTTTTTGAGACAGAGTCTCACTTTGCTGCCCAGGCTGGAGTGCAGTGACACAATCTTGGCTCGCTGCAACCTCTGCTCCCCAAGCCTCAAGTGATTCTCTTGCCTCAGCCTCCCAACTAGTTGGGATCACAGGCACATGCCAACACACCCAGCTAATTTTTGTATTTTTAGTGTATATGAGGTTTTGCCATGTTGTCCAGGCTGGTCTCAAGCTTCTGGCCTCAAGTGATCCCCCCGCGTCAGCCTCCCAAAGTGCTGGGATTACAGGTGTGAGCCTCTGTGCCCTGCCACTCAGCTTTCTTTTGGTTGCTATTTGAATGATATATATTTTTCCACCCTATTACTTTCAATCTATTTGTGTCTTGGATCTATAATATGTATCCTGTAGATAACACATAGTTGAATCATAGTTGTTGTTTTTAAATCCAGTCTGAAAATCTCTGTTCCATCCACTCACATTTAATGTTGTTATTAATATGGTTGGATTTATGTATGTCACTTAAGTTTTTGCTTTTGGTGTTTCGTATCGTTTTATGTTTCTCTGTTCCTCCATTTCTTTCTTTTGCACTGAGTGAGTATTTTGTAGTAGAGCATTTTAATTTATTTAGTTCTTTTTTCACTGTATTTTTTGAGGTTTTTAAAAAGTGGTTTCTATATGGTTTCCCCACAATATACATCAATATAGATGATCAGAATCAAATTTAGATTTACACCAACTTCAATGAGAAGTAGAAATCCTATTTCTAGATAACCCTATACTTTCTTACCCTTATTTTGTGCTATTATTTTTAAATGCATTATATTTACATATGTTACAAGCCCAAAATAACATTATAACACTTTACATGAATTTATGCTATCAAAGGAGCTGAGAAAACAAAGGAGAGGAAGCATATATTTCTAGAGTTTTGTTATATTAACCTTATTTATCATTTGATCTATTTCTATGGATTTGAGTAACCATTTGGTGTCCATTCCTTATTCAATACAGCTTTTCTTTCATTCTGCTCCTTTGTGCTGTTACTGTCAAATATAATCCCAACAAAACAATTACAAGTACGTATCGGTTGTTGAATACAATCGCTTTTTAAAATTCATTAATGAAGAAATAAAAAGAAATACGAATTTATACTCTCTTTTATAATTACATAATTATCTTTACTGGCACTCTGTTTTTTCATATGGATTTGAAATACTTTCTGGGATTACATGTTTTCAGCCAGAAGAAATTCTTTCAATATATCTTATAAGGTAGATTCGCTAACAACAACAACAACAAAATCTGTTTTTATTTATTTTTGGAAGTCTTTATTTTGCCTTCATTTCGGTAAGGTAGGTTTGCTGGAGATAAGATTCTTAGTTGAAAGACTTTGAAGATGTCATTCTACTTCCTTCTGGACTCACGTTTCTGATGAGAAATCAGCCATTCATGTTATTAGAGCTTACTCACAAGTGATAACTTGTCTTCTTCTTGCTGCTTTTAAGATTCTCTTTGTCTTCTGACATTTTTACTAAGATGTGTCTGATATGGCTCTTATTGTATTTATCCTACTGGGTGGTTATTGAAATTCTTGGAAGGGCAGGTTAATGTTTTTCATCAAATTTAAGAAGTTTTCAGCTATCATTTTTTTGAATATCTTTTCTACTCCTTCCTTTCTCTATTCTGCTGATACTCCCATTATTCATGTGTTGCTGAGCTTCTGATCGGTGAGAGTTTCTCTGAGGGGCAGATCGTTTTTCTTAATTAATTTTTTCTCTATTTTTCAGATTGCAAAATCTCTGTCTCCAAGTTCATTAGTTCTTTCCTCTGCTTGCTAAAATCTACTGCTGAATTGCTGCAGTAAATGTTTTATTAAAATTATTGTACTTCTCAGTTCCAAAATTTTTTATCTCGTATAATTTTTATTTCTTTATTTTAATCCTTTATTTGATGGGACATTATTGCACTTTACTTTTTTTAAGCATAGCTTTCCTTAGTTATTTGAATATGTATACAAAATATCTATTTTTATATTTTTGTTTTTATCTAGATCTAACATCTGTGCCTTCTCAAAAGCAGTTTCTATTGCCTGTTTTTTCTCCTGTTGACTTGGAGTTACATTTTTTTCTCTTTATTTGTGTGTTTTGTACATTTTTGTTCTAAAAACTAGACATTCGTAAAAAGTCTTGTAACTACCCAGAATGCTAATTTTTCACTCTTTCCAAAATCTCTCTTTGTATCTTTTCTTGATTTCTCTGTTAAGCTGTCTGCCTTAGTTTGTATCACAGAAAGCTGTTAGCCTCCACTAATTTCCAGTTGTTTGTTTTATTGTTTCCAATTATTCCCTGGGGATATAAATTGCTCTAGCCTGATTCACTTAAATGCAGGCCATTTTTCAAAGGCAAATTTTGAGCCCAGTTTTTGAGGTTTGTTCTTTTTTCTAGCCGTCACTTCTTGGTTCTCTCGTTAAACCTATAGCTTGTTTGTAGCTTTTCTGGAGCTACCAGCATCCTCTTAATTGCTAGGCTTGACCTTTTCTACATTTATTCCAAATAAAGTCAGTTTCTTTGTAGCATTTCTCCACCCCTTAAGCAAAACCTCTGCACCACTGCTCAGGAGCTTGGGAAGGGGAGAATGATCCACTTTTCGAGGAATGACACCCCCACTTCACATGTGGGGCAATGAGGTGGAGAAGCAGCCTCTGGTTTTCTTGGTTGCCTGTTCCGAGGTATAACATCTACCTTATGAGCAAACTGAGTGGAGGGCCCTTGGGGCCACTGTATTCTCACTCTACCACCCCTGGGCCCTTGCTTCTACCTATGAGTGGGAGCTGAATGGATGAAGAAAACCCAAGACCTCTTGGCCAGTCTTGTGTAGCATAGAGGTCCTGCAACATGTAGCTTGGAATATGAGAAACACTGGCAACCTGTGTCTCCCAGGGAGATAATGTCGCCCTTAACTGAGAAGTGGAGGGAAAAGGAGTCCTGTGTTCTTGACTGCACCCACCAAAATGGAGCCACCATCATGCTGAGTTGGGTGGCGGGGAGTTGGGGAGCTAGTCTTGGCTCAATTACCACAGGATTGCTGTTCTTATTGAGATTTAGTAGATTTTTAAAAAATAAGTGTTTCTTCACTGGCTGCATTGCCTTAAGAAAATTTCCAGAGATTTGCATTATTTTAAAATACACACTTTCACCGGTTATGGTTGTTTCCCTAGTGACAGGGTCTGTGTTACTCTTCATATCACCATCTAAAATTATCTTTTGAAAGGAGTTTATCCAATCTGAAGGCAATTCCCTAATCATTTCTATGTCAAAGAAAGGGGCCTCTAGGTATAAAAAGTAAATTTTAAAAAGAGCCCTAATATTCACACCAGAACAGCTCTTTCCTCTTACTATCTTGATGCTGCCAGCATGTGATATCTCTCTGGTATTAATACTGGCACCTGAGCCATTTTCCAGACACTGAACTTTGAAACTCATCAGAAGAATGATTGAAATACTAACAACTGGGATGTTTTTATTCTAAAAATGTTCAGTTCTTATTCTGAAAGTATCTCAGTTCTCTCCTTACATATAGTAAAGACAAATAAAGGAGATAATCATATCTGGATAATATTGCATTATGTGACCACAGAGGTACTTCTGAATTTTCATGAAATGCTTTGTTATTACTATAACAATAACAATACATAGCCAGTTCTAGTCCTCTAATACTAACATCAGTGCTAAGAGGTAGGTACCATTTTACCCCCATTTAACACGTGGGGAACTGGAAACTTAAGTTCACATAGCAAGCAAGTAGTAGAAGGGAGACTGAGAACATGAATCTCAGACAGATGGATTCCAAAGCCTTAGTCTTTAATCACCTTATAATTGTTTCACACTGCTCTAGTGTTAACCAATGCTAGAAACATTCATTAAGTACTGCATCTTACAAAATATTGTCCAGAGATCCCTGAGAGTCCTCAATACTCATTCAGGGATCCATGAAACTGTTTCATAAAAGCTATTTTCATAATATAAAGGTATTATTTGCCTTTTTTATTCTGCTTCTCTCACTGGTATACAGTGGGGTTTCCAGAGGCCACGATACCCTGATTGGGAATGCTTCATTTGTTTGTATAGCTTTGTATCCTGTATCTCCCTTTCTATTGCTAATGTGTTAAACATTGATAGATATAACCCAAACATATGAGGATCTTTGAGGCTATTTTTAAAGTTGCAATGGAATCCTAAGACCAAAAAGTTTAGTTTGAGATCCACATATTTAATTAATGCTACTGTAAATTATTCTAAACCATGTGGAACCATTGTTCTCCTATTTCTATGTATTCAATATTTTTAGATTCCAAATACATGTGAGATCATGCAGTATTTTCTTTTTCTGTGTCTGGCTTGTGTCACTTAGTATAAAGTCCTCTAAACCGTTCCATGTTATTGTAAATTGTACCATATCTTTCCATTTTCAAAGCTGAATAGCATTTCATTGTATATGTATAGCACAATATACAATTTAAAAAACATATTTGGAAGGAATTGAGTTTACATAACATACAATTTATAATTCCATGGCTTACAGAAATAAAAGAAGTCCTTTTGCCTGTGATTTGACATCACTAAAATTTTACTATTTTTACATTTTCTTTCTTAATTTGCCTTGCCTATCTTTAAGTTTAGAGTTAAAAGTGTAATTGTAGTGACAATTTACCCTAGTTGTCTGATAACATATTATATTTTACTTATGTCAAAAATTTGGGGGTATCCTTTTTAGATATTTTATTGGTTCTATGTTATAATGTGCTTTGAACTTTTTAAAAATAGAAGTAACTGTAAATGTGAATTTTGCAAATTCAATACACTTCTTATGTTAATGAAAGTGGTCTGAATTAACACTCTTCCCTTTCATCCTTTTTTTTCTTATTTCATTCATAAAATGACACTCTGTGGATGTGGGATAATGGAGGAATCAATTTTCATAACTGTGTGTTGTAAGAATTTCACAAAAGTAAACAAAAACTTAGCTGGTCTGGCATCTTAAATAGAGTTTTTTCTGTTTACTTACAGTAGTTTTGCTGCATTAATTGAAACTTAATCCCTCAGGAAATGGGGTACAGCACATCTCAGAGTATTTCACCCAAGATCTGAGGAGTCCAGGGCATCATTTAAACATCAACTCCTGACAGTCATTGTTTGAGGGCCATATTAGTTTTCCAGTGCTGCCACAACAAAATACCACAGACTGGGGGGCTTACACAATAGAAATTTGTTTTCTCACAGACTTGGAGGCTAGAAGTCCTAGATCAAGGTGCTGGGAGACTTGGTTTCTTCTGAGGCCTCTCTTACTGGCTAGCAGATGGCTGCCTTCCAATATGTCTTCACCTAGTCTTTCCTCTTTGGCCATGCATCCCTGGTGTCTCTGTGTGTCCAAATTTCCTCTTCTCATAAGGACATCAGTCAGATTGGATGAGGGCCAACCCTACTGGCCTCATTTTAACTTAATCTCTTTAAAGGTCCTGTCTCCAAATACTGTCACACTCCAAAGTCCTGGAGGGTAGAGTTCCAACATATGAATTTTGTGCCGGCACAATTCAGCTCCTAGCAAGGGATGTGCTGAGGTAGGAGGATTTTTTTTTTTGAACTACTTCTGAGGTAGGCAAAGCAGGCTCAAGCTGCCAGTATAAATCTATGACAAAGAAATGCAGCTGTTCCCAGCTAGAAGTCAAACATGCACTGCAACTGTGAGGGCAAGGGTATATGGGTGGGGCAAAACAACATCTTCCATCTCTACAGACAAAATTACGAGTATCCTAAGGTTGACCTTATCAATTCATACATGGTGTAGTCTCTTTGTTTCAAGAGAGTAATGACCATATACATGCACATTTGACCAAATACATCTATCCACATTCTGTGTAAGTACCGAGAGAACAAAATAAATGACACAAAGGGATCATAGTCTATTGGGGTATATGATGTGAGTTCATTCATGGAAGAGATAGAGCCATGGGACATGGTGCCATGGGAGAGGGTGAGGAGATGAGGATACAGGTCATCAAATAGTGAAGGCTTTCATGCAGTGGTGACTCTTGAGCTGATTCTTGGAAAATAGATAGAAATCCATAAAATTGGCAAGAAGTTTGAGACAGAGATATGGAAAGAATTTTGCATATGGAGTAAGCAGGATGGAGGTGGAAAGATAAGGATGGTGCATTAGTGCACTTAAATGTCCTATGGCAATGAGCTAGCATTTTTCAGTAGAGATGCTGGTAGAGAAGGCAGCTCTACTCTCCACTTCTTAGATTATAAACCATAGAAGGAACTTATTCACAGGTATTTTGTACTCAGCAATGCATTCAGAGGCTTTTCTCTTTCATTTTTTTTTCCTCATACAGTTGCAGAAGAGCAAAGTGACAAAAAGCAAACTAAGGCTTTCTCTGCAATTAGGAGTAAGCAGTTAAAGTTGTTCTCTCTCTCTTTGTCTGTCTCTCTCTCTCTCTCTCTCTCTTTCTCTCTCTCTGGAGAACCCAAAGCTGCTGGCAGCTGAGAAAAGCCACATGGAAGGATTTTTTATGCCAAGCTGGCTTGAATCCCAGAGTCATGCATATTCCTTTGAAAAGGGGTTTTGACTCCAGGCTAAGAAACCAGACTATGTTAGAAGGGAATATTCTCATCAAAGTCAGAGCATTTGCATTTAATTCAGCATTTTGCTCCATCCCAAGATAGCTTTTTTAGCTATTGCAAAATGTAAGACACTATTCCCCTGAGAAAGAAAAAAGGAATCATCCACTTGCCTTTTGAGACTTAAAATGAAGTGATTCCACAATTACCATGGGCTTGGTTAGAACTGTCTTCCTAAGTAAAAAGCAATCCTGTTTACTTACGGTGCATGCATGCATACATGTGCTTGTCTACTTTAAAAAGGGAAACAAGCAATCTAAAGTAGAAATCTTTAGAATTACATGGACTTTAACATTTTTAAGGTTTAATGCATGGCTAAATTAAGGGCCAGCACTAATTGTCCTAAAGCATAATATCTTCACTTGTAAAGAACGTTAGAAGAAAAATTATAGAGAAATTGGGCAATTTATGTTAACTTCTGCCAAGGATATTACTAGACCAGGCAATATGTTACTCATCCCATATTACATGAGACATGCTTATACTAAAAATTATTTGTTGTTTATCTAAAAACCAAGTTTAACTGAATGTCCTGTATTTTTATTTACTAAATATGGCGAACCTAGGTCACTCCAGTTCTAACTGCAAGTACCAGAACTCAAGCCAGGATTGCCTAAGCAAAGGTAACATTGTGAAGCATTGTGCACTATTGATAGAAATATATCGTGGCACTATATTCAGTATTTTCTTTTCTTGGCTATGGAAAATGCTTGCGTACCGATGTGCATTTATTTGTATGATAGTTAAAAGGCCAGTGTTTGAAATTCCTAACACTGAGGTTGGAATTAATGCTCTTCCACCCGTCACTTATGCAATGTTACTCATATTTCTCTCAGAACCTCAGTGTTCTTACTTGTTAAAGGGGGATTATTTTGCCTCCACTGATATGTAGGTAAATACAAGTTGACCAATTGGCTTCTGCCTGACACTGCATGAAAAGTTAAACTTGAATTATTTCATTAAATCTTCACATGAAAACTCTGAGGGTAGACACTTGTAATAAGAATTCTGACTCCATCATTGTTGTTGTTTTCTTTCTTTTCTTTTCTTTTTTTTTTTTTTTTTTTACTTTAAGTTCGGAGACACATGCGCAGAATGTGTAGGTTTGTTACACAGATATACATGTGCCATGGTGGTTTGCCGCACATATCAACCTGTCATCTAGGTTTTAAGCCCCACATGCATCAGGTATTTGTCCTGATGCTCTCCCTCCCCTTGCTCCTCACTCCCCCGACAGGCCCCGGTGTGTGTTGTTCCCCTCCCTGTATCCATACCAGCTTTAAAGCTTCACCTCTCCTTCTTCCCTGCTGCCTCACATCTGGGCAAGCTGGTAAGAAAGCCAGAGTGCTCCCTCCTTTGGTGTTAGAAGGGAGTTCAAACGATGGAAACTCTCATCACATCCCCACCCCAACTATCATAAAAGCCCCAAGCCAATTTCCTTTCCTTGATCTCTCCAACCACTTAAGGATCAGCTTGGGAAGCCTGCCTTTTTCTCCCCGGAAAGACTCATTTTGTGACTAATAAACATTTCACACTCTTTTGGGGTGTGTGTGTGTGTGTGTGTGTGTGTGTCTTCAGTTTTAACATCTGAACCAAACTTTGGAAGGCAGTCCATCCTATTTCTTTGGAGTAGCTACAAAACAATACTGTTATTTCCATAATTTAGAGATGAGAAAACTTGGGCTTAAATGAGGATTAACTTGCCCCAGTCACACAAACTAGTAAATTATGCATCTGACTTTAGAGCCGCAGCTTACGGTGTTAGGAAGATAAAATGAGGTCATTCATAGGAAATGTTTAGTCCAGCACTCAACACATGTTTAATGCCCCATAAATACCACCCACATCTAGGTAAAACAAGGAGGTCAGCATGTGTGGACATTAAAGTAGGTTATCGATTCACTGTTGTGCCATCTGCACAGAACTCAGAGCTTTCCTAGAAGTAAAGGTTTACATGCGTAGCAAACAACCACCTGATGCTTGCAAACACTCTATGGCTCGCTTTTCAAAGCACTGAAAATGCACAGCTTCCATAAGTCCAAGACAAGAAGTTTATTTTGCAGTCTCACATCTTTCATCTCCCGGTTGTTTGTTGGCTGGCTGTCAACATGGCAACCCCCATCTGTCATCAGTGTATGTGTGCCTTCTATGCACGGCCTTTCCTGGAGACTTGTAGGATATGTCTTCTATTTGCCTGAAAGGTGGACACTGTGCCAAGACACTTATGAATCCTAGTGTTCTCTGCCTTTCTGTGTAAGGTACAGTCAAACCTCCCCTAATCTGAGAATGACATCTCCTGAAACCTCTGTGATACACCAGGAAATCACTAGGGGGACAAGCATAGACCAGTAGAATGGGATGGCTGGGAAAGTAATGGATTCTCTGTCTTAGAATAATTAGAATCATTATTGCAAATACTTTTGAGCTAAAACCATCCCTCTAACTCTCTGGTAGTTGGAGAACATGTGTTCTCTACAAAGAACCCCTCAGATTTTATTTTGCATGGCAGAAAAATATTTGATAGGTAGCAAAATTACCATTATAGCTAAAAATACTTTTCTTGAAAATAGAGTCTCATCAAGGACTAAGACATGTATACTCACAGAATCCTAGAATATTAAGCTGGTCTTTCTTTTTTTTTTTTTAATTTTATGTTAAGTTCTGGGACACGTGCAGAATGTGCAAGTTTGTTACATAGGTATACATGTGCCATGGTGGTTTGCTGCACCCATCAACCCATCATCTAGGTTTTAAGCCCTGCATGCATTAGGTTTTTGTCCTAATGCTCTCCCTCCTCTTGCCCTCCACCTACCGACAGGTCCCAGTGTGTGATGTTCCCCTCCCTGTGTCTATGTGTTCTCATTGTTCAACTCCCACTTATGAGTGAGAACCAAAAACATGTTTGGTTTTCTGATCTTTCTAACAGCCAGTACTATTTCTCCTCCTTCTCATTCAACTCAACTGCTGCTACCACTGTTAGTACAATTACTACTACTACTGCTATTAGTAATTGTAAGTAAGCATTCCCTAATAGTAGCTAGTTTATATCCTACATGCTATTCTGTGTGTGCTTTATATGCAGGATTCCATCCTCATTATTATACTATTAAGTAGACTTTATTACCTCCCGCTTTTTTGAATGAGGAAACTGTTACATGAAGCTGTGCCCATGTTATTCAGCTACTTGCTAGCCAAGCAAGGATTTGATCACTGCTTCTTTGGCATCTAATTATCTTTAAATATCACTTTGTTTGGTATTGTAGTTTATATATCTGTCCACTCCAAATCGCTTGTTGAAATTTTATCTCCAATGTTAGAAGTGTGGCCTAATGGAAGGTGTTTGGGTCATTGAGGCAAATCCTTCATTAATAGATTAATGCCCTCCCTGGAGGGAGCAGAGGTGTGAGTGAATTTTCAGTCGCTTAGTTCCCATGACAGCTGGTTGTTAAAAATAGCCTGGCTCTTTCCCCAGTCTTTTGCTTCCTCTCTTGCCATTTGGTCTTTACATACATCATTTTCCCTCCATCTGTCACCACGAGTGGAAGCAGCCTGAGGCCCTCACCAGATCTCCAGTCTTCATCCTTCCACCCAGCAGAACCATAGCTCAATTGACCTCTTTTCTTTATAAATGACCATCCTCACATATTCCTTTATAGCAACACTACATGGAATAAGAAACCTGGCATCTTCTGATAGAGAAATCTGAATCCCAGATAACATGGTAACTAGTTCAAGGTTATAGGATAGGGTTTCTAGAATTCAAGTTTGCCTGGCCACAGATAAATACTGACTCTCATTTTCTTTCCTTATAGAACAGTAAAATGTTAATTCTATATCCTCAGTGGTGCCTTTTCTAGCTTTCGTGCTAAATAAAGGTCCTGATATTAGAAAGGACACTTTGCATACTGCACTTACGGAATGCTACTGCTCTGAGAGAGAAGGTGGGAGGTGCTCAGTGTGTGAGTTAGATATGCTTGTATCTGTAGCAGTACTCTATATGTCCTTCTCTATCCTTCCCTCTCCCTCTGGATTTTTCTAATATTATATTACTTTCCCTTCTTTCAAGAAGAAACAGTTATCTATTCTTTTTGAGATAAGCCCACGACACATTGCATGCATCTCTTTTAGCATTTTTCACATGGCTCCTCAATGATTTTCACATCTATCTGTGTCTCCTAGACGGCAAGCAACCTAAGGATGAGAAGTGCATTGCGTGTTTATTGGCATCTCAGGTTTCTCAAATAACAGGCCCTTAAAGTCTCTGTAATGATTTTGCAGATGACTGACTGAATGACACTGAAATTGCCACTAGTTGGCAAAAGTGTTTTTGCTTGCTTCATTGAGGAGGGAGAAAAGGAGGTAACAGGTGAAACACAGGGGCTTGAGGGTCAGAGTGACATTCAGAGAGATATAGAGGAGATATGTGGATGTTATCTTGTACACTCAGCTCCATAAAGTTGTACGAAGGACAAGCTAACATTAAGCGGAATCTGTAAGGCAATATTTCTAAATGGATTATTCAATTACAGACATTTCTCCTGAATATAAGAGTTTCATACTGATTCACAGTAAAGGATACTTGGTAGTGTCAAACCTTTGATGTTTTCTGGGAAACAAAGAATGTGTTCAGCGAGTGCTCTTTCATGTATAGAATACGATCAGTGCTATTCACCAGGTGACCCTTAAAGTGTCACAGAAAGACGTGAAGCTTCTGAGGGTGAAAAATTGCATCCAAAATATGCCTTTGATTTGCTTAAGGCACGTTAGAGGGAAGCATTCAGAATAGGAATGAAGTTTTAAAAGGACACTAACGAAAATAAGAAGCAACTTTAATATCTTCACTGTTGAACATCAGGAGGTATTTTACTAAGTGGCTTAAATGGAAAATATTTTTTTAAAAAGGAAAAGGATGACAGGCATTATCGAGCTGAACTGCAGAAAGAGTTTTAGGTAAATCCTCAGTGGTATTGTAGAAAGAAGTATTATCAACTCCTGGAATCATAGCACAGTGTCCATACATATTCAGGGCAAATTTTTCCTCAAATGTCAGCATATTACATTGCAAGTTTATATCTGATTTTCTGTCTGTTCTCATATCTTGGTCTCTTTTGGAATTGTTGATTTCAAACCATACTTTCCCCTCCCCCTGACTGGGTAACACTGAATATTTAGGGCGCTAAGAAATCAAAACCCAGAAGTTGTCAGTACTGAGGCACCTGCTGTGTACCTGCCCTGAATGTGTGAGTGGAAGACAGAAGCCTATGTTGGTGGAATTCATGTGGCAGCGAGAAAAGATAAATGTGACACACTAGCCTCTACTCTCCATAGGGGATGAAATGATTATAAACAGGGAATACTACTCCAGGGGTGTTTGTAGATATGCAAGGAAGACTCTTCAGGCCGTTTTCATTTTGGGGGAGTAGAAAAATAAAGCAAAGCAATAAAATGATGGCTATGTGAAAAGATGGACTAAAGAGAGGAGATGGCATAACTGAAAAAAAAGTTGCCTTTTTGAATACATCTAAAACGCAATGGCTGAGGGGCATCTTCCTAGTCCGTCTCCTTGTGCCATTTGTGTACCTCCCACAAAAAAGAAAAAAAAAAAAAGAAAGAAAAACCAGGATGGTTTTCAGTTGACTGCAATCCCTTATGCCCTTCCACAGATCCTGAACCACACACAAGCCTCTCTTGGTTAGTGTGATATGTTAAGCATGTGACCAATTATCACATAACAATCCTCACAAGCACACACTGGAAAAAATGATCACCACTAGTTTTATAAATGACTTAAGATTTTTTTTTGAATAGATGCTCACTAATGTACTAAATCCCACACCCACCAGCACCATAGCAGTTCTGGGAACATTCGTATTTGGTGTAAAAATGAGTGACACCACGGTTCCGAGAAATCTTCACTTTTTTCCAGAAATCCTTTTGAATATACTACCCTTTGGTTAAAGAAACCTGTAAAGATAGGAACCCCAAACTTGAGTATGTCCGAACTCCCTTTTCTTGAGTGTGTATTTTAGCTTTGCTGTTAATTCTCATACTTTCAGTATTTCCTGATTTGTTCTTGATTTACTTCTGGTAACAAACAGTGTCTAAAAGCCTGGACACTGGCCTGGGTAAAGGTCCCGCTGGCATTTGGGGATCTCTCTTATCCCACTGGTGTCACTTAGACAGATGGCATTATTTCTCTGAACCCCTTTCTTATATTAAAATGAGAATAATCATACTTTCATAAAGTCATTTTAAGGATTGGCTATGATATGTCAACTATTTAGCATAAATATAGGATGAATGAAAGGCAGTGGTGGTGCTGGTGGTGATGACGATGGTGTTGAAGATAATGATCCTTAATATGTCTATGCAAGAGGGAAGGGAGAAGCAAGTCTGATTTTTCCATCTTCTTTTAGAAATGCTGCCATCGGCAAAATTCATACTAGCCAAGAGAGGTTGTGTGTGGTTCAGGATCTCTGCAAGAGCATCAGGGATTGCAATGAACTGAGAACCATCCTAGGTTGGTGTGGGGGGTCCACAAAAGGCATAGGAGATGGACTAGGAAGAATGTTCCTCAGACTATGAGATTTTGGTTACACATATTCAAATCTGTGTGAATCTGGCATCAGGAGAAACAGCTCATTAGTATTTGATGCTGACAACGTGAATTCTGAATTTTTTTGTGTCAATTAAACCTCATAAGATACTGTGAGCTAAGGGTGCTTAACAAGGTATGAGGTGTTGAGGACACAGAAGAGTGCAGTATGTTTGATGGTCCTGCTTGAGCCATTTGTTCCAACTGGATCTGGTAAAAGTAGCATACTTGGAGACATATAAACATTTTAAAGAGATGGGAGATGTTTGATTGGACCTGAATAGAACGGCCATCTGTAGGAGATTCTGCACAAGTCCTGTGGGCAAAAGGTGAGTGAAAACTAGAGGAGGCATGTTTCAGGTTAGCACAAGGGGATAGAAATACCTGATAATAATAATAAAAATTATAGTAATACTAATAAAAGTATTTTAAGGTAGCATGGGCCACTAAATGTGTCCTATCCTTTCCTTAAAAGCATCCAAAAGATGCCAGGTATACACTAAAAAATATATATTTTTAGAAGGAAAGACCTGCCATGAGTGCAATATTGAGCTATGTTACTCAAAGATTACCTTCAACCCCAAGATTTAAGAACTTTGATAGAGTAAGCTATTCATTTTACATGGTGTTTGTATTTTCACTTTATTAATACCTCCAATAGGTTGACTCTGTGAGTGCTGGCAAAACACAGTGAAGAAAAGCAAAATATTTCACTACAAAATATACTTCTTTGACATATTAACAGAAGTTGCCTTGCAAAGCTGTTTTAAGTCGGGGGAGATTTGCATCTGTAGAGAATCTGTACTCTACAGATTCTGCAGTCTCTGAGGTCCTCCCTCATCTGGATCTAGGAAAGATTGAGTCTGACATCTTTAAACGTCCAAAAGAAACATTTACAGCTCTTATATCTGGAGGCTGCTACCTGTGAGGTTCATCTAAATAACAAGACCATCTTTGCCAGCCAGGCCTCCTTTTCTCCCTTTCCCCTAACCTGGCCACATCTTTGAGTTCTTATATTTTGTATGACTCATATGCACGTTATTAGATGCATATGCCTTTTCTCCTATGTTAAAAGAAAAATATTAGACAAATTAAATTTAACAATTTAATTGAGTGAAGAACAATTTGCAAATCAAGCAGCCTATACCCTGAGCCAGAATAGGTTTAGAGAGACTCCTGTGCTGTCCTTTGGTTGGAGAGGATTTATGGACAGAAAAGTGCCATAAACGAAACAGAAGTGAGGTACAGAAACAGCTGGATGGGTTACAGCTCAGTGTTTTTCTTATTTGAACAGTTGGTGCCCTGTGATTGGCCAACACTTGATGATTAGTACAAGATGAATTACAGCCCATTTATGTATAGTTGACAGGTCACTGTATATGGAGAAACCTTTAGGCCATACTTCCTAGGAGGCAGCTTTAGATTAAACTTAATTTAACACCTATTAATCTGCCTTTTGCCAATTGACTTTTCAGTGAATCTTCAGGGGGCAAAGGGGAAGTTTTCCCTTGGCCGCTACAACAAAGATGGGCAAAATAGCAACTCTTACCATTATAAATTTTTAACTAAGTATGTAAACTTAATTTTTCTTAAAAGAAATAACCAAATCCCATCCTAACATGTATCTTGTGTTTTAAAAGTATCTATTTTATTCTTTCCCTGCCTTAGTCTAATTAATGGCTGCTGGGTATTGTAAGCAGGTCAGGTGTATTCTTCAAGTATTTTATGCATAATAGAGGTTGAGATAATGTTTTTAATCTAAGGTAACAAAGATGATTATTACTTAATAAATGGCACTGACTTTGTGTATTTGTGCAAATTTAAGAGCTAGAAAATCATGTTTGGGAATAGAGAATTTTGAATTATCTAAATTTTCCCAGTAATTTGATAACAATTATTTCTCATTCAGTAATTATTTTTTGAGGTGCTAAAAATGTAATAAAATAAAATCTTCATGATTGCCAAGAGCAGAATGAATTACAACTATAATCTCATTGCCACTCAAGAGTAGGGAATTAGAATAGTCTAATGGTGTCTATGGCATGTGTGAGGTGGACGCTTCCATACGATGAGGAGAGTTTTCTATAAATGATTGACTGGATCCTATCTCTGGTGTGTGACTGGAACATCCTGGATGCCACACGTACCCCAAACTGGGTAGCACACAAATTTACATTTGCATCCATCTGTGTCTTTTTGACTATCTCTGTTGTTAGTCTCCTGGTGGCTCACCATCCATGGGAAAATGAAGCAGCTCAGAAATGAACTCATTAGCTCTCTTATGCATCTAATAAGAGTGGTGATAACTACAGATTTCAATCTGTAGTCCCCTGTAGAGTAATTCTCATTTTTCTAACCTGTCATCAGATAACATTAAGGTCTCAGTGAAAAACAATTGTCTTTCCAAATCGTCTTTCGGGTAGCTAAAAGTAAGAATTAGGCCACTTATTTGTCTGATTTTCCTAACTAGAGGTAATAAGCTTGTAAGGAAAATAAAATTTGGTAATTATACATATCAAATGTCTAGCATGTTCTCTGGAAAGGTAAATTATATGTTGTCATACAAACATACAATAGGCAGAATTTCTCAATTACTGTGTAATGAACATTCTGAGAGGAAGGCAGAAGAATATGAAATTGTAACTACAACATCTTAATACATGACATTCTGGTGTCTTTTTTTGCATTTTCTTTTTTTATTTTTGTTGTTACTATTATTATTATTATTATTATTGAGACAGGGTCTTGGTCTGTCATCCAGACTGGAATGCAGTGGCACAATCTTGGCTCACCACAACCTTGGCCTACTGGGCTTAAGTGATCCTCCTACCTCAGCCTCCATTCTGGTGTCTTTAGTTGAACCCCTGAAACAAACTTAAAATTCTCTACTATTCCCACCCCCACAAATATTATGTGACAAGTATTTTACAATCACTTCTATTTCAGAGGAATTCTAGATATTCCTGCACTGGAATGTTATAGCAATGTCTTAGATTAATTACTCAAAACATTTCAGCAATCACAAGATTTGATTTATAATCACCAATAAACCATATATAATTAATATTGATGACATATGAAATGTAGCTTCCATTGTGCACATTTATCCAATAATGGCATGAGATGGTCACTATCCTGATTGTAAGTTTTACTGAAGGTCATGTGGTAAGTCAGGAGTGTTCTTCACAAACAGAAATATCTCAGGTAATGAATTGAATTTTAAGCCTTTGAATGATGACACATACATACACAACCTGAATTTTTTAAGCCTTTCAGCAAGTATAAATCAAAGCACATTAAATGTTTAGGCTTGGAAATTCAGCTCAGCTTCAAGTTGGGCTTTGTGGTTGATTATCCTTTTCCAAACTGTTCAAAGACATCATCAATCAGATTTGAGAATCCTGGAATGAGTATTAAACTCAGCACATGAGTAGATTAGAGTCCAGCAATGAGAAGAAATGTATATTTTGATTTATTTCATTAGGGTTGCTTTCTGAAGACATTACAGATTGCAAAACTGTTCTCCTGCATTACCATGATGAGATCATTCTGCAGAAGTGGTGCTAATGTCTGTATTTAACAGAGAACGTTTGCAATGATAGATAGAAACCAAAACATAAAATCTGCAAATCAATATGTTTCTGGTTATTTCTAAGTGTTGCCCACATTTGCTGGAGATTGAATCTACTTTCAACCAAGGAAAATATATTAGCAAGAACATCCTGAGAATTAAATTATAAATGTCTGTTATAGATTTTCAATGTTTCACAATCATGATCTTGTGAATAGTTATTTCCTGTGGCTTTGGCCCATTGCAGTTTACAATTTTTTCTTTCCCAATAGCTAACTATGAAGTGGACGGTAGTAACTATGATCATTATTTTTTTCTTTTTTATCCTTTGCTTTCTACATTGCTCTTGATGTCTTAATAGAAACATATCTTATTAGAGTAACATCACTGTCAGTCATTTTATAAACTGCTGATACTAGAATCAGGTCTAAAAGCTAGCTCATGCCTGTAATCCCAGCATTTTGGGAGGCCGAGGCAGGCAGATCACGAGGTCAGGAGTTCGAGACCAACCTAGCCAACATGGTGAAACCCCATCTCTACTAAAAATACAAAAATTAGCTGGGTGTGGTGGTCGTGCGCCTGTAATCCCAGCTACTCAGAAGGCTGAGGCAGGAGAATCGCTTGAACCCGGGAGGTGGAGGTTGCAGTGAGCTAAGATCACGTTGTGTAATCTTACGAAGTTTATCAGCCTTTTGGAAGGTCTTGGTCTGGTCCCTAAGGTTATGTTAGATCCTTGACATCTACTAAATTCTATTAAATGATGCACCCTGAAGGATGCAGGAAGCATTGACATTAGAGTAAAGGAATAACTGACATTAGAGTAAACGAATAATTGTCTAAAATTTAGGCCAATGCTGGTAATTGTAATAATAAACAACTGATGGTATTTGAACTTTTACTATATGATATGCCAGATGGAAATACTTATTTAACATGGATGATCTTAATTCTCATGATCTGCTCAACCTTATGAGGTAGGTACTATTATTAACCTGATTTAGAAGTTGGAAAACTGAGGCTAAGGGAAGCAACAGCTCCCCCAAAGTAGTATGACTGCTAAGAGTCAATATTAGGATTTGGTTGTAAGCATC
Source organism: Gorilla gorilla gorilla (assembly GCF_029281585.2). NCBI lineage: Eukaryota > Metazoa > Chordata > Mammalia > Primates > Hominidae > Gorilla > Gorilla gorilla. Next base: position 88,972,190 of record NC_073242.2, read on the forward strand.
TACCTTCAGGAATAGCACTTGTAATGCCGCTGTGCAAAGACCAGCTGTCTGAGTGTCTGTGTAGAGGCATGTGAAAATGCCACATGATGTTTTACCAAACATGTTCTGGTCTCACCCAAAGCACCTGGGACCAGTCTGGCAGCATGGTGCCCTGGTTGGATGGGTAAGGATGCAATAGAAGAAAAGAAAGAGATAAAAGTATTTTTTCTTATCCATATTAATTAGACTACTAAGGACCCTGACTTGTAGTACAGTTAAATGGTATTCAAACTAGAAATGCTTAAAATTCTTTGGCAATCATTTAAAAATTGTGAAGAATATTTTTTCACTTCCCTCTAAGGGCCATTTGTTCGCACATTCTAGTATGTTAATTCAATAGAGTTGTTGGCATAAACAAAGGCGATTGATGTTATAGGCTAGTTTTAACACGATCTCATTCATAAGAATATTAAATTATTTTAGGCAAAGTGGCTGTGTCAAACTGAATAGAAATAAAAGGAAAGTGGTAATTAGACTATGTTAAAATATAACCTCCGAGGATATAAAGTATGCAAGAGCTCATCCGTGAAAAATTAGGCTGCAAGAGGTTATACCACATATTAGGTTATATTGTAAGATATCAAATTACTTCTCATGAATAAATATGACTAATAATGGTAACTATAATTTAATGCTATAATATTAAAAATACTTTTTGACTTAAAAAAACAAACTAATTATATATTTGATCCTTTTTTATTACCCAATACTAAGTTAATATGAGATAAATGAATAATTTCTGCTAACTTTACCAAACTTTGAGAGATTCTACATTTTAAACCCTATTTACAACATATTTTAATAAATACTACTTAGTGAATACTGAGATTTAAATTTCAAATGGAAATAATATACAAATTATTTTACCTTGTGGTAAGTATGTCAAGTAGCCTGAAAGAGTAAAATGAGGGTCTTTCTTATGTGTCCGGTATTTTGCTAGGTCCTGAGGTTATGTGACAAAATAAGAAAAGATAAAACAATTGCAAAGAGTTAGTCATATTTAAGAAACTTACCATTTTATATATATATACAGACACATATATATATACACACACACATATGTATGGCTGCACTCCAGCCCAGGTGACAGTGCAAGACTCCATTGCAAAAAAATATATATCAGTATACACACACACATATATATATAAACACACATATGTGTATGTATACACATATATACATATATACACATATATACACATATATACACACATATATACATAAGGTTGAGCAGATCATGAGAATTAAATAAGATCATCCATGTTTATATGTGTATATATATGTGTATATATATACTGAAATACTTATTTAACATGGATGATCTTATTTAATTTTCATGATCTGCTCAACCTTATGTATATATGTGTAAATATATACATATGTGTGTGTATGTGTATATATATGTGTGTGTATATATATATTTTTGAATATATACACACATATGTATATATGTGTATATATATACATATGTGTGTATGTATATATATATGTGTGTATATATATATGTATTTTTTTTTTGCAACGGAGTCTTGCACTGTCACCTGGGCTGGAGTGCAATGGCGCGATCTTGGTTCACTACCTCTGCTTCCCGGGTTCAAGGGATTCTCCTACCTCCACCTTCCGAATAGCTGGGATTACAGATGCCCACCACCACACCCAGCTAACTTTCTGTATTTTTAGTAGAGACGGGGTTTCACCATGTTGGCCAGGCTGGTCTCTAACTACTGATCTCGTGATTTGCCTGCCTCAGCCTCCCAAACTGCTGGGATTACAGGTGTGAGCCACCGTGCCCGGCCCCTTTTAATATTTTTAGCTGTGAAAATAATGCATCAAATATAATGACATTCCTGTCTCATGGATGTGAAGAACCCCCACGGGGAAATAGGCTAAGGAAAAGGAAGAATCTATGAGGGAATGGAAGTGTACAGAGAAGGTGCTGTCCATTAGATTCTGGATAGCTGATAGTCTGGGTGCTGGTTTGCTTTGAATTTCTCTCTTTCGAGGTTTTGCTCAACCTCTTCCCCATCTTGCTTTTGTCTCATGTTCATCTGCTTTGTCATTTCACTTGCTTACAATACTGTCGGAGGCGTTTGAACCAGAGAGACTCCATCTTGAAGAGGGGCTGGATAAAATAAGGCTGAGACCTACTGGGCTGCATTCCCAGACTGTTAGGCATTCTAAGTCACTGGATGATATAGGAGGTTGGCACAAGGTAGATACAGGTCATAAAGACCTTGCTGATAAAGCAGGTCTCAGTAAAGAAGCCATCCAAAACCCACCATAACCAAGATGGTGAACAGAGTGACCTCTGGTCGTCCTCAATGCTACACACCCACCAGTGCCATGACAATTTATAAATGCCATGGCAATGTCTGAAAGTTACCGTATATGGTCTACAAAGGGGAGGCATGAATAATCCACCCCTTGTTTAGCATATCATCAAGAAATAGCCATAAAAATAACCCTTGGGGCTGTTCTGTCTATGGAGTAGCCATTCTTTTATTCCTTTATTTTCATGATAAACTTGCTGTCACTTTGCAAACTCACCCTTAATTCTTTCTTGCATGAGATCCAAGAACCCATTCTTGGGATCTGGATCAGAACCCCTTTCCAGTAACAATATCATTTGCAGAAAATTCTTAGTAGTGAGGGCACTAAGAGAATACTTCCCCTTTGCCGTCTGTTGACTGAAAATCATTGACAAGAGGCAGATCCATAGGAGAAAAGGCATACAAATTTTCCTGGTCATGGTTTTATGTGACATGGGAGTCCTTAGAATGAAGACCCAAAGATACAGGGGAAACTGTTCATTTTTATGCATGAGTTCAACAACATATGGACAGCCGTGTAGAAATATTTTGGGACAAAAATGAAACCACCCTGACAGGGTTGACAAGAATTGCATGTCAGTTTCTTGACAGAAATATAGTTATAATTAAGCATGAATCAGGCTGCATTCTGGCCTGTTTCCTTGTTGCTGAAAGTCAGGTAACACCAGATACTGACCCTTTCCATCCCCATTGTTCCTGTAGATAGGAGTTCTGACATTAGAGTCACAAGAATGATTAAGAATTGATTTGCATCCCCATTGTTCCCACAGGCAGGATTCTGACATTAGAATCATAAGGCTCCTGTTTAAGGATCCTTGGAGATGTTTTTTAGACACCGAATTCCCGAACCCAGTTTGAGGACTCCCACAGAGGAACAGGATCAGCATGTGGATACAACTTCTTCCTCTCCCTGTTCCATGACTTCACCCTGCACTCTTCAACAATCAGTGATCTCTGATCACCACACTTCAGCCCACTCCAAAATCCTTAAAAGCTTAACCCCAAGTTCCTCAGGGAGATGGATCTGAGGTTTCCTCCTGTCTCCTCATTCGAGGGCCCTACTATTAAACCTCTTTCTCTGCTGAAAGCTTGTGTCTTGGTGTATTGACTTACCATGGGTATCAGGCAGTGAACCTATTAGGGTCAAAAAAAGGTTGTAACCTAATGCTAACAGATTTAGTGGCAATATCTAGCAAGACCTGTCTATCTAGATTCGTCTTGGCCTCTCTGCACATTCATTTCTCTTCTCTGAGCATGGAACATGACCCTCTCTGGAATAGGGGTCTTATGACTATAACGAAACAAGGTAGGTCAGATAATTTCTGTAATGCCAGGTTTTACACAGGAAGGTAGGGAGGGAAATTGGAGTAATATTTTTAGGGTTTGTGGCTGGCTTGGGAGAAAAGGGGTTCTAGTTTTTATGACTAGCCTCAGGGGAGAATGAGGGGCCAGAGACAGGAGGTCAGGGGAAGGTCAGAGAGAGTTGCTTCTGAGGACTTCATTATGTGGTATCATTTTCTCAGACCCTACATTAGCTAAAGAAACCATTGAATAAGTTTCCTAGCAAAAAACTCCATCCCATGCACTTCTCAGGCCCAAGGATGAACAGATAAAACTACTGGCACTCTGCCTTTCCTTAACTATATTTAAGCCTATTGGGAAAATACACATAGCAGCAAATAGTACAAATGCAGCAAGGCATCCGTCCCACTGTTTATAGAGTGAAGTAAGAACTGAGAAGGAAAATAAACTCAAATCAGTCAGGGGAAGGTCAGAAATTTTTCACAGAAAGCCAAGCATTTAAACTGTGGCTTTTAAACTGATGATTAAAAGTTTTGTAGGTACTTACTAGAAAGTCTAGCATAAATCAGGCAGCCTAAGTGAAGAGAAATAGTGGGAAAAGTGAATGGGGGTAGTGGACAGCATAAAATATTTGGGAAATTCAAACTTTAGCATTCCTGGAGTATGAAGCTGCATGGGTGTTGGATTTAGCAGTGGAAGGAGTTTAGTCTATGGGGATACACAGAATTATTCCTATGGAGAGTGCTGTAAATATCCAGCTGCAGGCTTCTTACCATTGTTCAAACTTCAGTGCTGTGTTTATAATCGCCAAAGGGCACATTTGCCTGGAATTTCAAATATCACACATCTACAGAATGATGTCATAATTTCTCCTAACTCTACTCCTTCTCTTGTGCTAGGAACATTTTTTTAAAACCACACTATAGGCCTGGGCCTGGTGGCTCACGCCTGTAACCCCAGCACTTTGGGAGGCCAAGGGGGTGGATCACTTGAGATCAAGAGTTCGAGACCAGCCTGGCCAACATAGTGAAACCCTGTCTCTACTAAAAATACAAAAATTAGCCAGGTGTGGTGATGGGCCCCTGTAATCCCAGCTACTAGGGAGGCTAAGGCATGAGAATCACTTGAACCAGGGAGACAGAGGTTGCAGTGAGCTGAGTTCGCACCACTGCACTCCAGCCTGAGTGGCAGAGCAAGACTCTGTCTCAAAAAACAAAAAAAAACTCCATACTACACACAACTTTGAGTCGCTCATGTGTGAAGTGTGTTGTCCAATATACCACCAGGAGGGATAAATTATAGAAAGAAGAGTTTTATTGGCAATATTAGTTTGCAAGCCAGGAAGAGACAGTCTCCAGCATGGCCGAAGGAACTCTCTTTGAAGAGGGAAAGGGCAGTTTGGGTTTTATGGCATTATAGCACCTGTGTCACAGAATAGATTCATACATATTCAGCACTTTTGGGGGAAAAGATATACATATTTATGAGAGGAGTCAAGAACATGTGCAATGGGTAAACATATATGTAACAAACATCCCACATTCACTGCGTGGCAGGGTTTTAACATGAAAATGAGGTAGAATTTGGTTCTTCACATCAAAAGATGACCTGTAGGACACAAAGTTTGTGTGTCGGCTCTTTAAGCTGCCTGAAACTGGCTCAAGGTCTGTAGTTGCTTTTCAGAAAAAGAAAAAAAAAAGTTTGTGAGGCTGGTCCTTTGTCCAGTCAGAGTTGTAGTGGTTTAGGTTGTAAATCTGAGTTAGGATGGGTCTGATGATGTGCCTGATAGGTCCTATTAGGGAGTTTAGCAATAGTGTGGTTTTTCTTATAGCCATAGGAATTTAGGAAGGTGCCACGCCAGCTGAGTCCTGAACACAAGTAGCCAACTTTTGTTTTCTTAACCTGAGGGTCCATCTTAGTCCATATAGGGGTATCTATTTTGGTCTCTCAGATCACAAATCTCAAAGTCATATTGATAGGCTTTACCTCCCCAAGCCTGCCTATATCACTAGTAGCCTGTGATATTGTGAAATACAGCCATCCCTTGGTGTCCCTGGGGGCTTAGTTCCAGGACCCCCTGCAGATACGAAAATCCATGAATGCTCAAGTCTCATATACAATGCTATAGTATTTGCATATAAGCTATGCACATCCTCCTGTATATTTTAAATCATCTCTAGATTACTTATAATAACTAACATGATGTAAATACTATGTAAATATTTGTTATACTGTATTATTTAGGAATTAATGACCAAAAAAAGTCCATACATGTAGTACATGTTCAGTACAGATGCAACCATCCTTTTTTTTCCTCAAATACTTTCGATCCAAAATCGATTAAATCCACAGATATGGAACCCATAGATACTGAGGGCTGACTGCATATATTTTGGATTTGATCCGCAGTTCCTGGCTCAGAGGTCCTAAAAACCTCTGTAACTCTTAAGTGACTAGACCAATAGAAGTATCCTTTGTTAGAATATTTGGCCTTTTGTCCTGGATTGTAGAACAGCTATGGAGTGATAAAGGAAAGAGGAGTGTCTTTTGTTATCCCTGACAAAACCAATGATGTTGTTAGAAGACTGGAACTTTCAACCCTACCTCCACCTCCAGGGAGAAAAGAAGGACTGAAAGGTGAGTTGATCACCAGTGGCCAATGATTTAATCAATCATGCCCGTGAAATGAAGCCTCCAACAACCCAGAGGACTGGGTGTAGTGAGCTTCCAGACCAGGGAATATGGTTGTATCCACTCTGGGACAGAAGCTCTCGTACTCATGATTCATCCAGACCTCACCCTATGTATGTATTGATCTTGCTGTTCATTTGTAGCCTTTAAAATAGCCTTCTGGACCAATTAGTAATTTGTGAATAAATTATCTATTTTACCCTTGAAAATCAAGCTGCGTCATGACTTCAGATATTTGGTAATATGTGGCTAGACATAAGTAAAGTACTGGTAATATATGAGTAGACATAAGTAAAGTATTTCCCCGAACTCCAGTAAACATAGTAAGGGAAGCCTTCTTACTAGTGTTTACCAAATTTATAGACAATTGGAGATTTTATTATGTATTACACATAGACATAAATTTTTTTTCTTTTCATTTAAAATTATGCAACCTAATTTCAGGCCAAGAATTAGAAGATCCGGAAATCATAATATAATAAATAAATCTTAAGAATTAATTTAGCTGTCCATTTATGTTAGCATTAAAAGAGTTTGAGAAGTTTAGAAGCAATATCATCTGGATATTGAGAAATAGAGCGATATCAGATGTGATATCTAGTAAAGTGTTTACTAAAGTTTTTTGAGGCACTCTAGTAAATTAGTTGAATTCCAGTAGGGGTGGTGGGATCTCTGATTTATAGCCAGTTGGTCAGAAGCACAGGTCGTAATCTGAGGGTAGTGATTGGCATCTGAAGTGGGGAGAAGTCTTGTGGGACTGAGCCCTCAACTTGTGAAATCTGATGCTATCTTCAGGTAGATACTGTCAGAATTGAATTAAATTATAGGACACCCCACTGGTGTATGCTGCCAGAGAATTGCTTGGTGTGCTGGAAACACACACACACACACACACACACGGTCATAGAAGCATTATGTGCTGTGTGGTATGTGTGAGTAGAGAGAGGAAAATTTGCTTTTTCCTGTATTCCAATGGGCCATACACAAAGACCTACAATGATTTATATTCTAGGACTTTCTGACCCAAACTACTGCAAAGATAAATAGGATTGGACCAAGTCAAGGATTCCTCCATCATGCTCTTTGTAGTTCTTCTGCAGTTCTTTATGTCTGGAACATTCTCATTGCCCATCACATTCCCTAATCTAATGCTGAATTCACAGATCTCATGAAACTTTTTTACAGGTTTTTAAAATGTGATATTCTTCTCTGAACACCTATAGTACTTTAATATCTTCATTTTTTTTAGGAGAGCAGAATTTATATTTATTTTATTTTATTAATTTTTTAAAATTTATTATTATTATTTTTTTTGGAGACGGAGTTTCACTCTTGCTGCCCAGGCTGGAGTGCAATGGTGCGATCTTGGCTTACTGCAACCTCCACCTCCCGGGCTCAAGCGATTCTCCTGCCTCAGCCTCCCAAGTAGCTGGGATTACAGATACCTGCCACCATGCCCAGCTAATTTTTTTGTATTTTTAGTAGAGACGGGGTTTCACCATGTTGGCCAGGCTGGTCTCGAACCCCTGACCTCAGGTGATCCGCCAGCCTCAGCCTCCCAAAGTGCTGGGATTACAGGCGTGAGCCATTGCACCCGGCCGAGAGTGGAATTTATTATAAAAAATCTCCCAGTTAAAAAAGAAGGGGTCCACACACAGGAGCTGAAAAGGCCAGGCTCCTCCCTTCTGCATAAGGCACAAATCCCCAGTGGCTCCGCCCCATTCTCCCAGTGTGCAGGTGGGCCCCCAGTCCATGGTGGGCATGTCCACAGAAAGCCTTAAGCAAGTTCCCTCATTCACAAAAGCATCTGATGAAAACACTTGCAGGGCGGGTCGGAAATTCTCCCGGGGCCCTCTCTTACCTGCCTCCTGCATCTATCAATATCATTTGCAGTAACATGGATGCTGCTGGAAGCCATTATGCTAAGTGAATTAATGCAGGAATAGAAAACCAAATACTGCATGTTCTCATGTATAAGTGGAAGCTAAACATTGGGTACACATGGACATAAAGATGGGAGTGACACACACTGGGGACTAATAGAGGCAGGAAGGGCGGAGGGGGCAAGGGTTGAAAAACTACCTATTGGGTACTATGCTCACTACCTGGGTGAAAAGATCATTTATAGCCCAATCCTCAGCATCACACAATATACCTAACAAAGCTGCACACATACCCTGAGTCTAAAAAAAAAGTCGAAATTAAAAAAAAAAAAGAGTATGCGCCTCTAATCCTAGCTATATGGGAGGCTGAGAGGGGAGGATCACTTGAGGCCAGGGGTTTGAGACCAGCCTGGGCGACGTAGTGAGACTCTATCTCTACAAAAATTTAAAAATTGGGTGGCTGTGGTGGCGCTTGCCTGTGGTCCCAGGTACTCCGGAGGCTGAGGCGGGAGTCAGTCAGGAGTTCAAGGCTGCAGTGAGCCATAATTGCACCACTGCACTCCAGCCTGGGTGACAGGGCAAGACCCTGTCTCAAAAATATATATATAAATAAGATAAATAAATAAAATTTAATTTTTTTTTTTTGAGACAGAGTCTCACTCTTTTGCCAGGCTGGAGTGCAGTGGCACAATCTCAGCTCACAGCAACCTCCACCTCCCAGTTCAAGTGATTCTCCCGCCTCAACCTCCTGAGTAGCTGGGACCACAGGTGCGCGCCACCATGCCCAGCTAATTTATATATATATATATAAATATATATATACAATATATATAAATATATATTATATAATAAATATATAATATACATACTTTTATATATATAATAAGTTCTAGGGTACATGTGCACAACGTGCAGGTTTGTTACATATGTATACATGTGCCATGTTGGTGTGCTGCACCCATTAACTCGTCATTTACATTAGGTGTATCTCCTAATGCTATCCCTTCCCCCTCCCCCACCCCACAACAGGCCCCGGTGTGTGATGTTCCCCTTCCTGTGTCCAAGTGTTCTCATTATTCAATTCCCACCTATGAGTGAGAACATGAGGTGTTTGGTTTTTTGTCCTTGTGATAGTTTGCTGAGAATGATGGTTTCCAGCTTCACCCATGTCCCTACAAAGGACATGAACTCATCATTTTTTATGGCTGTATAGTATTCCATGGGGTATATGTGCCACATTTTCTTAATCCAGTCTATCATTTTTGGACATTTGTGTTGGTTCCAAGTCTTTGCTATTGTGAATAGTGCCGCAATAAACATACGTGTGCATGTGTCTTCATAGCAGCATGATTTATAATCTTTTGGGTATATACCCAGTAATGGGATGGCTGGGTCAAATGGTATTTCTAGTTCTAGATACCTGATGAATCACCACACTGTCTTCCACAATGGTTGAACTAGTTCACAGTTCCACCAACAGTGTAAAAGTTTTCCTATTTCTCCACATCCTCTCCAGCACCTGTTTTTTCCTGACTTTTTAATGATTGCCATTCTAACTGGTGTGAGATGGTATCTCATTGTGGTTTTGATTTGCCTTTCTCTGATGGCCAGTGATGATGAGCATTTTTTCATGTGTCTTTTGGCTGCATAAATGTCTTCTTTTGAGAAGTGTCTGTTCATATCCTTCGCCACTTTTTGATGGGGTTGTTTGCTTTTTTCTCGTAAATTTGTTTGAATTCTTTGTAGATTCTGGATATTAGCCCTTTGTCAGATGAGTAGATTGCAAAAATTTTCTCCCATTTTGTAGGTTGCCTGTTCACTCTGATGGTAGTTTCTTTTGCTGTGCAGAAGCTCTTTAGTTTAATTAGATCCCATTTGTCAATTTTGGCTTTCGTTGCCATTGCTTTTTGTGTTTTAGACATGAAGTCCTTGCCCATGCCTATGTCCTGAATGGTATTGCCTAGGTTTTCTTCTAGGGTTTTTATGGTTTTAGGTCTAACATGTAAGTCTTTAATACATCTTGAGTTAATTTTTGTATAAGGTATAAGGAAGGGATCCAGTTTCAGCTTTCTACATATGGCTAGCCAGTTTTTTAGGGGCTTCCTGTGTTCTGCTAGTGTTATATTTCAGAAAGAGAAACATGCACAACTATAATTATAAGGTTTTAAAGAGAGATACTGAGACTCACCCATTTACTTTGTTATTTCCAACAGTTTTATCTTTGGTTGAATTAAAAATAAAAAGGTGCATGAACACAAACTACTAAATGTTAACTTTTAAAATTCATATATTTGTTTGGAAGATCAAGGCAAGTTCTCTGCAAGGAATACTGGGATGCTGACAAGTTACGTTGATCTATTATAATGATCCTAGCTACTTGGATTGGCATGGCAGATTAAAGTTTCTTTGTAAATTGAGAGATCTGGGCTGGGCATGGTGGCTCACGCCTGTAACCCCAGCACTTTGGGAGGCCGAGGCGGGTGGATCTCTTGAGGTCAGGAGTTCGAGACCAGCCTGGCTAACATGGTGAAACCCCATCTCTACTAAAAATACAAAACTTAGCTGGTCATGGTGGCGGGTGCCTGTAATCTCAGCTACTCAGGAGGCTAAGGGAGGAGAATCACTTCAACCCGTGAGGCAGAGGTTGCAGTGAGCTGAGATCGCACCACTACACTCCAGCCAGGGCAACAGAGCAAGACTCTGTCTCAATTAAAAATAAATAAATAAATAAATAAATAAATAAATAAATAAATAAATAAATTGAGAGATCTGGAACAATGGGAACAGCACCACATCCTATATTACTTTCTTTTCCTCAGAAAATCTGCTACACATTGTGCATCTACTATGCATTTTCCCTTGGAAAATTGAATTTTCCTCTCTCCTATTGATTCAACTCAATACAAATTTCCATGACTCAATCTAATTTATTACCCACCTCGTTTGGGTGAGCAAGAAAACTTTGGGAAAGTTGTCTTTGTAATAAATTATGAATATTAGCAAGATACCAACCACAGAATTAGATATAACCTGGATCACATCTGATATGTATTTCTTAATATCTAGATAATATTGCTTCTAAATTTCTCAAATTTTTTAATGCTACCATGAATAGACAGCTAAATTAATTCTTAAGATTTATTTATTATATTTGGATCTTCCAAATCTTTTTTTTTTTTTTGAAATGGAATCTCACTTTGTTGCCCAGGCTGGAGTGCAGTGGCATGATCTCGGACCTCAGCTCACTACAACCTCCACCTCCCGGGTTCCAGCGATTCTCTTGCCTCAGCCCCTTGAGTAGCTGGGATGCTACCACACCCATCTAATTTTTGTATTTATGTATTTTATTTTATTATTATTATACTTTAAGTTTTAGGGTACATGTGCACAATGTGCAGGTTAGTTACATATGTATATATGTGCCATGCTGGTGTGCTGCACCCATTAACTCGTCATCTAGCATTAGGTATATCTCCTAATGCTATCCCTCCCCCCTCCCCCCACCTCACAACAGTCCCCAGAGTGTGATGTTCCCCTTCCTGTGTCCATGTGTTCTCACTGTTCAGTTCCCACCTATGAGTGAGAACATGCGGTGTTTGGTTTTTTAGACTGGGTTTCACCATGTTGGCCAGGCTGGTCTCTAACTCCTGACCTCGAATGATCCACCCATCTTGGCCTCCCAAAGTGCTGGGATTAGAGGCATGAGCCACTATGCCCGGCCTCCCAATTCTTGGTCTGAAATTACGTTTTATAATTTAAAATTAAAGGAAAAATATATTTTGTGTCAAAATCCCCAATTGCCTGTTTAAATTTTGTAAACCCTGGTAAGAAGGCTTCCCTTACTATGTTTTCTACATGGCTTCAGAGATCAGAATGTAGGCTCCAAGAGCATGGGCTACCAGGGCATATACAACGAGTTCTATATATTTTTTGTGGACCAATTAGTAATTGGTGAATAAATTATCTATTTTACCCTTGAAAATCAAGCTGCATCATGACTTCAGATATTTGGGTACTTTTGGTACTTGAGACGGATTATAGGGAAGAAGGTTCTTTACTATGCCAAATTCATAACTTTGATAGTAGCATTTCCTTCCTCCCAGGAGCCAGAAACTCTGCAACTCTGTCACACACACAATGTTACTTCGTCTCAAATCTTCCTGGGTTATTGATCAGTTTCTGCATGAGAAATGGAGTTCCCGTAAGGAAAAATAACTCGCCCAATGTTACTCAGAAAGTTAACTGCAAGCATGATATTGAAACTGAAAGCTCTATCCACCTTAGCACACTACCTCCATTCCAAGCTACAACAAGCTGTATTCTAGCCTATCTTACTCTCTAGAGTTATTCCTAATAATTCCCTTCCTCATGGCCACGTAGTGTTGTATCTCTCAGTCAATACTACTGTGCTAGAGTCTCCTTATACTTTATTCCATCAATATATTTTTTATTACACACCTTCCTAAAGAGCTCTCAAATTCATCCACTCATCTTTGCTTTAATTATAGCTGTCATCTTATTCCAAACTACCATTAATTTTATCCAGAAGAATGCAATGACTTTTTTTTCTTTTTTTTTTTTTTCCCCGGACAGAGGAGTCTTGCTCTGCCACCCAGGCTGGAGTGCAGTGGCGCGATCTCAGCTCACTGCAACCTCTGCCTCCTGGGTTCAAGCGATTCTCCTGCCTCAGCCTTCTGAGTAGCTGGGACCTCTTTATTGGTTTTATCAAAGACCTCTGGACCATCTCCAATATTTTCACATCACCCTGCCTACCCTCTTCCTCATCGGCATTAACCCATCCGTGGATTCCCATTGCTCTGAAAAGAAAAAATATATATATTTACGAGACCTACAAGGCCACTGCAAGCTTCGTCCTGTCTAACCCTCAAATCTAACCTCACATCAGTTTGTACTTTGCTATTTGACTTAATTTTTTAAAGTATTTATTTCTTAATAATTCGTATTACATAACATATTTGGGGGTAGGTACCACTGACTTTATATTCAACATGATTCCAATGCTCAGGCCCTGGAATTAGTCTGCGTATAAATCCTACTTTGGCTTACCTGGTGTGGGGGTTTGTCATCTTTAATTCCTTCTTTTTCTTCAATTTTATTATTATAAAGTGGGTGCTAATCATAGTAACTATCTCATAAGGCATTTGTGAGAACTAAATAAAATAATATAGAAAAAATGATTAATGCACTCAAGCACTGTATCTTTTATGTTTATTTAATTAATGTTCACCCCCTTCATGGAGTTGAGATTTTTAAGGTAAATGACAGCACATATTATGTCTGGTGTTCATTACCATGTATCACAAGTGCTTAGGATAGAGCTGACATAGTATCTTGATAAATGCTTATTAAAAGAGAGAATAAATGACTGGATTTAAGTTTTACAGCAAAACTGGTAAGATTGTCTGAGCTGAGCCCCTTCATCTGCCAAGTAAATGCCTCACATTTTTTGAAGACCCGGCATGTAGCTTATTGCCTCTTTGAAATCCTTCTGTGTTCTCTGGGGTATTGAAGAACTCCTACTGAGATAACTCCACCTACCTTATGCAAAATTCTATAATTACCTTTGTAACACTTCGTATGTTAAATATTTTTTATAGATATCCGAGATCAGAATTTTCAGGTCAAATGATGAATTAGAGAAAGTTTCTTCTCTCTGAAAATTTACAAAGTAGTCAAGGAAAACAACTGTTTATTAATTCATTCATCCAGTGAAGTAGTAGGGATACTATGGTGTTTATTGTACTGGAAGAAAAAAGAACAGAAAAATTAACAAGTAAGTGTAATGATGGAGATAAATAAGGGATAAGTGACTTGTATAAAGAATAACAGAAAAGGATTTTCTTTAGGTTAGAATAACTTTAATGAAGCAATGATATTTAGCTGGAACTCATTGACAGGAATAAGGAGCCAGAGAGAGAAGTAAAGATATGATTGTGGTCTCAAAGCATAGCAAGAGACTGGCCCACTGAGGACACCTGATGCTTGCTGTCAGAAGGAAAGAAGTAAGATATGGTGGGGACAGGGAGTAAGGGATAAAGAAAAGCAGCAAAGCATTTTTAGCATGATTTTAACTTTTCTCAATTTTTCCCAAAATCTAAAGGTAACTATTACTTAGTACTGAATTCAAATTTTTATCCTTCCATCAACATATTTTGAAATATATGTTGATGGAACATATATTTCAATATATGAATATTGAAATATTCATATGATATACGAATGATGAGTATTTGTCTCCCTGAACATCTGCATCACTTATTGGTAACACAATAACTTCGCAACTCTGGAACAAGAGATTCAGTATGAATCAAAGATGTGTTTATTGTAGTTAACCCCTTAGTTTTGTGATTTCTTGTGAAAGTATTGCAACTGGCCAGGCACGGTGGCTCATGCCTGTAATCCCAGCACTTTGGGAGGCCGAGGGGGGGGGGGGTCAGATCACTTGAGATCAGGAGTTCGAGACCAGCCTGGGCAATATGGCGAAACCCCATCTCTACTAAAAATACAAAAAATTAGCTGAGTGTGGTGGCGTGCGTCTGTAATTCCAGCTACTCAGGAGGCTGAGGCACGAGAGTCGCTTGAACCCAGGAGGCAGAGGCTGCAGTGAGCTGAGATGGCAGCACTGCACTCCAGACTACAGCCTGGGCAACAGAGGGAGGCTCCTTCTCAAAACAAACAAACAAACAAACAAAAAACCCACCAAAACCAAAAATGTATTGCAACTGTTGAAAGAGTTGATCCCATTTAAGTATTTTCTGTTTGTAAGTTCAGAATATAAAAAGAGTTAACTACACCGAGCCCCTGTCAACTTATTACTGCATGGCTCTCAGCTGCCTTTTATCACCACATTTTCCCTTCACCATGCTTGATCAATTTGAAGATTGACACAGAATGTGTTTTGGTGATCTGCTTTAGCATCTTTACTTTATTTTGGTGTCGATCAATCCACCAACAGTTGGATCTCAAAAATAACTGTTTAGTTTATTGAAATTATAATTTTTAATTTCTTATCCATAGTCAGAGATTCCTCAAGACTTTTGGATTTTTTTCCTCTCTTCCAAAGACTAGTGCCACTATTTTAAATCCCGGCTTTTTCTTTTTTCTAGATAGCTAGGAATTAAACCGCAATACTTTTTTTATTTTAATAATGAAAAGTTACATTTGGATCAGTAGTCTAAATACTATGAAGATGCCAATTCTCTGAAAATTTATCTACAGATCCTACCAGAATTTTCTTCATAGGTATCAATAAGCTCATCATAAAATTCATACAGGAAGGCAAAGAAACTCAAAGGGCCAAAACAAACTTGAAAAGAATATTGAAGCAGGAAAGGTCAAATAACTGATTTCAACTGATTTCAAAGTTACAGAAATTAAGCAGTATAGGATTGGCCAAATAATAAGTACATATAGACCCGTAGAATAGAATAAAGATCTGTAGAGATTAACATGTACAAATCTAGTCAATTGAATTTTGACAATAAAGAATCACATATTGCATGTTTTTTAATATTAAGTTCCAGAACAGGCAAATTTAATCTATGGGGGAAAAATCAAAATAATGGTTTCTTCTGTAGCCATGGGAGTGATGATTGACTTGGAAAGAACATGAGAAACACTCTTAGACAATGTTAAGGTTCTATTTTTTGATGAGGTTGGGCTACACAGGTGGATGCATGTCAAAATTCAGTAAATGTGTAATAACTGTAAATTTCATTGTATTTAAATTTTACAACAAATAAAAATAACTGTAAACTCAAAAAGAGCAATATATTTTAAACAACTGTCAAAATTGTCTAAGATGAAAATTTGCAAGAACTAAGTATTGCTAAACACACAGGCAAAATTTACAATGATTTCTTGAAATAGAGACCTCCTTCCTTAGATGTTATTGATATCTCTAATAGATTTTTTTTTCAGTTAGAAATTTCACAAAAAAAATGGGATGTGGAGAAAATATTGAAGCAGGCCTCTAGAATATCAACAAAGAGATAAAAGGGATAGGAAATAGTCGTAGTGAAGAAAGATAAAAGGATCTTGGGTCATTTTGTGTAATTTTCAGAACAGAAGTTGAGAAATTGCTTAATGGCCATCTTCCCCATTTATAAAGGTAATGTATTGTGTTCCTAGAGACCCATGGAACTACTGGGAACTTCGAGTTCATTTAATCCAGCCTCCTTTATTACAAGTGACCACACTGATGTCCAGGGAGCAGATATGACTTGCTAAAAATCTTGCAGCTCATTAATGGTTGAGCTTGGCTACAGACTTTAGCATGATTGAGATTCCAGGTATCAAGCTAAAAGTGAGTGCCGTGTCTGCAAATGTGAGAACTCAGGGAGGAAGTCTTAGAAAATGCTATTCTATTAATACAGACATGCAGTCTACTGGTAGAATATTGTCCTCACAATGCTTCATTCATATATCTGTATTTCCAAAGTCCTTAACTGCTTCCTAACTGTCCTAAATAGATAATTGAAAGTTCCCATAAACCCACCTCCAGTTCTAGAGACAAGGGCTCTGATTGAAATAAGTGGGTTAATCATATCTTACTTGCCACAGTTTTTGGATCAGTTCATCCAAGCCTAAGCCAACTGCTACCATGGCTTCCTCTAGATATATTAGCTGATTTGAGTTGTGGTCCAATTACAAAGTAAGTCAACATTTTGCCTTAGAATCTTAAACATATTGATCTTATTTTGGACACCATGGGACACAAACAGGAAATATAGGATTTCTACAGCCACTTTTCTTGAAGTGAAGGTTCTTTGAACACTCAGTTGAAAACACTGAAGTAAACTGAGCCAACAAAATTACAATTAAAAAAAGTAAGGATAAATAAATCATAACCTTGACCAAATTATACCTAAACTCACTCTGGATATTTAAATTACATAATCCACTGAATTCTCTGTAATTTTTAATTAATTGTCTTCCATGGGCTTTTTTTTTTTATTTACAACCAAAGATATTCCAACTAATATCAGCCAGAAGAAATATTTCTTTTAAAGAATAGATTACTGAGTTATTTATTTTTAACAACTTAATTACTAAAGTAGATAAAGAAATATTTATTGTAAAATGCTAAGCACTTTGCATACATTATTGTGTTTAATTCTGACAGCAGCCTCTTGAAGTAAGCAATACTCTTATCTTCATTTTACAAATAGGAGAAATGTGGCAGGTAAAAAAGAATGCTTCCTATGGATCGTGCTTATGTTCACACAGCCAAAATGTGGCAGTGTTGGCATTCAGCCTAGATTAGTTTGATTCTAGGACCATGACTAAGCACCTCTGTGTAACATATGCATTGACTTGAGGTGTGTAGGATACAAAGCAGTTATTTATCGACTTACTGATATATATAAGAGGCAGAAGACAGGGTCAACCCTTAAAGTCCCACGGAAGTCTTGGAGTCTACAAGTTTCTGGGACACCATCATTTCACAGAAGAAGAGGAGGGGAGGAGGGAGAAGGAAGCAAAGAAAACAAAACAACACTCTGTTTTTCCTATCTCCTTTGCTGGAAAGAAAGAAAGTTTTCCAGGCTTTAAAAGTACTGAGGACATGGTGGAGACATACATGTCTACTTAGGCTTGTGTTGTTCCTCATGTCAGGCTGCCCCGCGTTTACTCCAACTTCATCTATTGGCATCTGCGCACCGGGGGATGCACTCTCCCATTGAGAAGCGCAGAGAGCTTCCGCTCCAGACACAGCCGTTTGGAGAACAAAATGCCTGCTCTTCCCATAATGCCTTGCCAACAGATGGGACCTCATGAGGAATTCATGATGAAATCCAAAAATGTGACACCAAGGAAACATCTACCCATAGATGATTCACAGTAACAGAATGCCGGTAAATCAGTGCACCTTGCTTCCTGCAACTTCAACCATCTGAGACTTCTGTAGCTTCAAGACTGAGTCTTTAATGGCTGAGTATGGTCAAGCACAGGTGTTTCAGGAGTTTAATAACCATAACAAAAAAAATTACAAAGTTAACTGTTAACCACCATTTTAATTGAAAAAAACATGTAAGGGTTACTTAAAATAAGGTAGAATTAGCACTGTTTTAATATTGGATTTTAATTTCCAACATTCTTCTTTAAATGTACTTCAATAAGGATCCCATTCTTTTCTTTCGTTTCTTTTCTTTTTCTTCTGGCAAAGTCCTGAAAGTTTTTTTTTTTTTCTTTTAGAGACAGAGTCTTGCTCTGTCGCCCAGGCTGGAGTGCAGTGGCAAGATCTTGGCTCACTGCAAGCTCCGCCTCCCGGGTTCACGCCATTCTCCTGCCTCAGCCTCCCCAGTAGCTGGGACTACAGGCGCCCACCACCGTGCCCAGCTAATTTTTTGTATTTTTAGTAGAGATGGGGTTTCACTGTGTTTGCCAGGATGGTCTCGATCTCCTGACCTCGTGATCCGCCTGCCTCAGCCTCCCAAAGTGCTGGGATTACAGGCGTGAGCCACCGCGCCCGGCCAGTCCTGAAAGTTTTTATTGACTCTATACACTGGAGTACTTGTATACTGGATGCTTTTAAGAACTCGCCTATTTAAATAGACTCTCTGTTGCTGCACTAAAGTTTGCCCATGCTATATATGTATCTACTATCTGTAAGGAGTAATGGTTTTGTCTCCTCTTTTTCAAATTTTGTTCTTTTTATTTTGGTTTGCTTTTGTTTCTGCTAAGTATATTGAATGCAACCTCCAGAACAATGTTTAATAATAGTACCATTAAATTTTAGTCATGCTTCTGATTTTACTTAGACTACCTTTACTATTACACTATAAAGGTAATATTGGTTGTTGTTTTGAAAGAGATTATTTCTTTTTTAAGAAACTATATCCCTATGACTATTTTACTAGATCATTATTATTTTAACGAAGCTACAAGTTGATGTTTATACATTTTAGATTTTTTTTTTAAAAAACGGTAGGAAGAGAATTGTCAAGTTACCTGTTTGGTACAGGCCCAAGACTTGAGTGAGAGGTTGGAGAGATGAGGTAGAAAGTACTGTATCTTTCTACGTTTTAATATCTGAGCAGTCTTTGTTGCATAAACCATAGTACCCCTTCTCCATATTCTATCAATAGGTGCCTTTTAAACATTCATTCTGGAATGTAGTTATATATTTGTCAATCTTAGTTTATTGTTGTGATGTGATTTTTATTGTTTTTCCATGTCTTCATAGGCATTTTTTCAGGGACACTGTAAAAGGCTATGTCAAAACCTGATGTAGACATGAAATCTCAGGCCTCATACCTGGTCATTTCTCAGCCAGTCATCACTTTCACAATACTCAATTCCTTTTAGAGGAAAAGAATCTATATGGTTTTAGAGATTAGGTTTCTGGCCTAGAATGCCTGCTAGTTTCCTACTTACTATGCTAAACGTCCAAAATGCTTGTTCATTCATGCATTTAAGTGAAAAAACTGCTCAGTAGCTTTGGGGTGGTGTTCTAGTCTCTCTTGTTTTCTGAAAGACAAACAATAAGTTACAGAGATATCTTATAAACCACCCTTTGCTTGCCTTGAGGCATTTATTGAGTCAATGAATATTTTCCCGTGCCATCTGAGCACCAGGCATTTTGCTGGGCACCAAGGATACAAGACTGAGTAAAGAGGACATAGCCTCTGCCCTAATACAGACTAAAGAGTAAACAACTCAGCTAGGAAATAAATATGTTTCTCTGCTCTTGTCTGTACTAACCAACAATGGTAAGTACTCTAAAAGGAAAGAACTGTGCTCAGAATTATAGAAAGACAAGGATGTATCCATTAGTCAAGTTCTCATGGGAAGCAAATGGCACACTCAATTGGAATCAATAAAAGGGAATGTGAAAGGGAATGATAAGAAGACCATTTCCAAAGATGTGGGCAGGGTGGAGGAAACTACAGAGGACCATGCAGAATCCTGAAATCAGAAACAACTGCAGGTTTGGAAGGGTGAGGGAAGGAATGGTTTTCAAGACCCAGTGACAGAGAAGCCCAGGTGAAAGGGCCGCCTGAAAGAACACAGCTACCCTCCCGCACATGGGAAAGCCCAGACCATAAAATCCATGCCTTCCCTTGTGTCTTCCTCTCTGCCCTTCTTCTGGTGCTCATCGTGGACTGGATTCATTAGGAAGCACAGGGCCAGAGTGTCTTTGCCTATCACACACTCTTGTCAGCTCCCTTTGGAATGCAGCAGGGTGTGAAAGGGTGGGGAGTGGATCTGGAAGAAGAATGGAAGGATCCAAAACATAAGGAAGTGACCTAATCTGAGGACTAAGAGAAGTTTGTAAAGTCAGAAAGTGCTTGATGAGAATGCAGAACTGATGGTGACACTGATACTCAGTGACAGCATTGCTTTGAGGAAGTCACTTATTCTTCCCCTAACCCAATGCCATATCAGAAAGTTAATAATGATAATATATACTGTTTGGGCTTACTATGAGGATGAAAAGAAAAAAATGATGTAAAGCCCTTTGAGTTGTACCTGGTCCATATAAAAAGCTACATGCTAAATGTTATCATGAATATTAGTTTATTTTCTGCTAT
The DNA here is from genome assembly GCF_029281585.2 of Gorilla gorilla gorilla. Taxonomy (NCBI): domain Eukaryota; kingdom Metazoa; phylum Chordata; class Mammalia; order Primates; family Hominidae; genus Gorilla; species Gorilla gorilla. The sequence continues at coordinate 88,992,989 of NC_073242.2, forward strand.
AATTGTTCATAGTAGTCAGAAATGTCTCTGCAATTTCCTGGACAGAAGAGTAGTAAGTCAAATGGCACACTTGAAATTAATTGGATGAAAGAAGTGGATGCTGCTGCTAAAAGAGAAGTAAACCATATTGCATTTTTGTAAATTAGTAGTTCTGCTAATGCCTGGCCAGGAGAATTGTGAAGTTCTAAAGAGATAATTCATTATTTAAAACAGAGCAAATATAGCTACAACCTAAAAGCAGTTGCAGGTTGACCTAGAAGGAAGGATTTCTGGAAGACAGCTGAAATATTTGGGGTTTTCACTATATCCAGGCTCTTATGATGCATACTTTAATTCTCACAACACACAAGAATCATGCAAGATGTATGTTTATGTATGCATGTATCTGTATATATGCACAAAAACACACATAATATGCAAAGCACAACCAACTTTTCTTGCCACTATCCTACCCCCTCAATCTTCCAGAGACTTAGGAGACCAAAAAGGGGAGGTTCTCTAGGCGGAGAAGAGTGTTAACACTTAGCTACGCATTTGGTATGGCTTGATGCTTTTTAAACTCGAAACGGTAGATGATTGAAGTTTCCTCTAAAATCACTTTTGGCTTCAAAGATGATTACTTGTATAAATTATTTTTTAATGGAAGAGGGTGGGAAGAGTGGATGGGGATAACTAATGCAGGCTTCTTTTCATACCAATTTTCTATCTCAAAGTAAAATTTAATTTAAGTTCTTGAGGCCTTCAGTGTTAATGAGTATTTATTCCTCTTTTTCTTATTAAAAAAAGATGAGCATTTTTAGCATGATTAAAGTTGATGACAATCTCATTTCCATAATTACAATGTATAGCGTTATAAAAATGTAACCAAAATAATGTTCTTTGTGCGTGTGGAGTGTGTGCATTTTCTTTTTCAGGAGAAAAGTGGAGAAAAGAAATGGAGGTTTGTTTGAAAGGGAGAGGTTTTCATTTCCCGATATTTTCCCATTGGAGATCAGGTGTTGGTAGATGGTTCACGTGAGTGACATTCTGTCTTCTAACCCTCAGCATCCTCATCTCCTGTACAGAGATGATCATACCTAGGTGGCAAGGTTGTTATGAGGACCCAATAAGATAATGAGAGGAAAGAGGAATTTTAACAGGAACAGAGTCAGAGTAATATTTAGTATGATATTTATAATTCTCAAAAAATGATGCAGTGGTTGAGTTCAGGCACTGAGACAGAAAGGGCTTAGGTTTGAATTCGAACTCTGGCTCCATTAGCTCATTAGTTTGAGAGCAAGGTGCACGGCCTCTGTAACCATTTATTCCTTAATCTGTAAAATGGGGTAACAGTGGATCCTACCTCAGGGTATTGCAGTGGGTCAATGTAGTAAAATGCTTCAATCACAGTGCCTGACACATCATAAGGACCCAATAAATGCATCTATTGTTATTGATAATATTGTAGTTGCTGTCATTATTGAATAAGGCAATTTAAGAGAGAAATATTTGAATCTATGTTCTTTTTGTTGTCGTTGTTCTTTCAGTCTCAATTTTCTGGAACACTTAAGTTTCCACTGAGGACAGCACCTAAGTGAAGTGAAAAAGAGCAGCTAGGTTAGATCTTGCCATATTATTCTTTCCAGTATCTTCAATGACTGGGTTTAAAATTGTGATGTAAATGTAACAAAAAAAGTTACTAAGCATGACATCCAATATAAAATGTAGCCCATTAGAATAAGCATATGGATAAAATATTTCCTGTGGGTAATCTGGTTTTACCATCAGCTTTGCCGATGTGTGCCACATAGTTCCTCACTAAAATAAGTCTGAATGAAACATTTGGGTCCCTCTGGCAAAGTTGTAGCTTTTGTATCTGAAATATTAGATAATCAAATTCAAAATTATCTCTAGCATCCTATTTCAATTCCACAAACATGATGAGATATACAGTGTAGCATCAAATGACACAGACCGCATCTCAGCCCATACCTCTCTGATTCAAATACCTTCACATTTTCACTTGAAAATTCAGGTCTCCTGACTTCCAAGGCTGCATACAGTAATGGATATAAGCATGAGCTTTCCAGTCATATAAATGTGGGCTTGAGTCTCTTCTTTCTCGTCTACTGGCTGTGTGACCTTGAATTAGTTATTTAACCTGAATGTCTTCATCTGTAAGACTAGGGTAATGGCTCCAGTATCACAGGCTGTTGCAAGGATTAAATTCAATCATGAGTGTCAAGTCCTTTCCACATAATAAGTATCAATAAATGGTGTTTTTTATCTTTTCTAAGCCTTGGCTGTGCTAAGTTCAAATATGGTGTGGTGGTGAGTGATTAAACTTCACTCAGAATTTTCCATCACTGACATTCTAAAAGTCAATTTATAAAATATATATATATATATATACACATATATATGTGCTGAAAGCATGTTCTATGCCAGCTTTATTATTATTATTTACCCATGTGTGAGTCAGCTTTTGAATCAAGTGGTTAATAATTTGAATGGAGTTAGTGGAATCCTGATATTGATTACTCAATGCTACATTTTTATCATTTCTGACAAATGGGAATTTTTAAGATAACCTTGGTAATTTATCTTTAAAAATTTGACATACAGTCCCTTGAGACAAATTCATTCCATTTACACAAGCCTGTTGGAAGAGCTAAGCATTTGCTGTCATTTTTCTTAATGAAAAATCGAACTGCAAACCATCAAAGTTACCAGGAAAACATGATTTTATAAATGAAGGATTTTTAATTCCTAATATCCTGAAGGTGATTTTGTAATGGCTGCATTGTTCTGGAAATCTTTGTTTTCTTGCATGTTGTATTTAATTTTTCCAATCAAAATTACCACCTCTGATCATATGAGTATATATGAAGGGCCTATGGCTGTTGGTATGACATAAAAGCTTTAGTTCATTTAGTTATATAAAGTCATCATGTCATTAAACACATGTTTCACATATGGAAGTCATTCTGTTGCCACAACTCTCTAAGTTAAAATTTTAGCATAAACTCGTGGAATATTGCATTTTCAAAAGCGTATTATATAGCACCTTTAGTAACTTGCAAAGGTTTTTTTTTTCCACATACATTCACTGCCTTAGTTTATTTGGGCTGCTATAATAAAATACCATAAAATTGATTAGCTTATTCGTGATGGATATTTATTTTCTTATAGTTCTGGAAGTGAGAAACTCCAAGATCAAGAGACTAGCAGATTCGGTATGTGGTGAGGGGTGTTTCCTGCCTCATAGATGGTGTCTTCTAGCTTTGTCCTCATGTGGTGCAAATCACAAGGCAATTTTCTAAAACGTCTTTTATAAGGACAGTAATGCCATTCATGACCCACCCTTATGATCAAATCACCTGCCTAAGGCTTCACCTTCTAAGGCCATTACACTGCGGATTAGGTTTTGAACATATAAATTTTGGGGAGACACAGCCTCCCCATTCAGACCACAGCATTTACCATATTTTTTCTCCCAAAATTTCTACAGGAAAGATAAGGCAGTTATTTCCATTTAATCAGTGGGAAAAATTGTAACTGATGCAAAGCCACATGGTTAATAAAGAGTAGAGCACAGTCTGCAGCCCAAGTTTTTTGGTGTATTTTGTTCAGTGTCATTTCCACCTAAATTACAAATAACTCCTTCTGAGTTCATTCCTTTATCTTTGTATATTTGTTCAGATGTAACAGTGAATCCAATGCAAAATGAATTAACCATATAAGAAAAAATACGATCATATCTTACAACAAGAAGTCCTAACATAAGTAAGCTAGTTAGAGGTTTGATAACCTAGTTAGAGGTTTGATGTTGACATGAAGGATCCGTCTCCCTCTTCTGCCCTGCTGTGCTCTAGCAACGAATATGTTCCTCAGGCTAGTCCCCCTAATGGTCAAAAGATGGCTAGCAGAGATGTAAGGAAAAACTTGCTTCATTGAAAGGAATGGCTGAATTTGAAAGCAAATTACACAGAGAGATTATTGTAAATAGCATCAATACAATCCAGTCAACACTGAAAGCTTAAATTCAGCCATTAGTAAAGTTCCTTGTGCAGGCAGATTTTAAAATGACATAACCTGATTTCTGAAACCCATAAAAATCTAAGAAGCCAAAGACAATTATTTTTTCATTTATTCACATCGTAAAAACAGATGCAGTAAATGGTTGGGGCCATCTGAAGATATTTTACAAGCTGTTCCATCTGCTTGCTGGCATTCTACCCAAGCAGTGTGGGTGGTTCTGAGCTCTGAGTCATCTCTGTCAAACAGTTGCATAACTTGGCAGGAGATGGAACCATTTTCTTTCCTTTCTTTCTTCCCTTATTTTTTATGTCCTGGAGTGGATAGAAGCAGGTCATTTATTTTGTTTTGTTCCACTTCTAAGACAAAGGGGGAAAAAAGTTCTTTTTTTATGTACTTGTTCGATGTTTCAGAGTGCCTTGGCTGGTAATTTCCTAGAAGGGTGGTTTTAGGTGTCCCTTGAGGGTGAAATAGAAGCTGTCATCTATTGCTTGCTTGCCAGCATAAATCTTTTCACTGGCTATGCCCATCTACTTACATGCATCTTCCACTTGCTCTGCCCCTGGTGTATTAGAAGTAAAATATGTGCTGAAATTCATCAACATAAAAAAATACATAAGTTCTTATCTGATATTTACATTCTTCCTGTTCAAAAAAAAACTTCATACGTCAAATTTCACCCAGATAGTGGCTCGCGACACTATATAGTATGAGGACATAAGAAACAGGCATGAATTCAGGCTTAGGCAAAAGTAGGAGCTTAAGTGAATCCTTTTTTAGGTGGTCTTATACAATAATTTTTAATTGCTTCTTTCATTTCATTTTCCTCTCATCAAGACGTGAAGGAGTAAGTTAGAGAAGATTTTACACTTTCTACACAGCAAGTAGATATGCGGATGACTAGAACGTTAAGTGATTTGTCCAAGATAATAAATATTTGAATTGCAAGTGGATTCTGATTTTGAATATATCCATAAAACACTCAGTATTGGTCAGAGAAAGTATGAATGAAGAATCTCACTGGAGAGTCTAGTCTAGAATCTCACATTGTTGTGATGTATGTGCAGATCCTTTTTGCAGGCTGAAACACACATTCTCCCAACTACCTGGAGTGTTGTCAGCTGATAGCTGAAATTTTCTCTGAGAATGTGTCCTCAGACCAAAAAAAAAAAAGGCCCCCTCTTCCATAGTCATGCCTTTTCCTTTGGGACATTTCTCATCCACTGATTGTTCAATATGGGGGTGAAAATGCCTAGTTTCTTAACCTCAAGTCATGACGACTTTAATGAAAGTTTATCCCAACCCAAAGCTCCCCATGGAATCAGCTGAAAGCTTTGTTGTGGATGCATTGAAATTAAATTGCTCCAGACCTCTGTCTGATCATACTTCCATCACTTTCTAATAATCTTTCTACATGCAAATGTTTTTAGAATTTGTCTCCTGAGGGATCTAGCCTAAGGCAGGTAGTGTCAAGAAGAACAAAGATCTGACAAAGGATTTTGGTGCTAGACTAAATGGAGTATGCCCTATTGGCATACTATGGTTGTGCAACTTTAAAATTTTTCAGTTGTGGTAAAATGAATAAGGTATTGGTGAAAGAAAATGTGCTGGCAAGGGTAATGTCTCTGGTATACGAGAAATTTTAGAGGAGGTAGTAAATTATAGGACAATGGAATTAGATGAATAACAGCTAACTGTAAAGTCAGCAGGCACCGTTAATGTCATATGGAGAAACTCTTATCTCATGCAATCAAAAAGAAGAAAGTAATTCAGATCTGGCCTAGGACTTAATGAATGGCAGAATATTAGAACAGGTTGAATTCTGCATCTTAGAAAATAGATTTTGCCAAAATCAGACTCTTGATTTGGAAAGACTAGGATCTTCTGAAAATATGAAATGGAAATATCTTGGTGGATGTATCCAAATGTCTCGAATCTCCAAATGCCTTACTATGCTCTGGGCTTACAGAAGTGGGCCACTGTGACCTGTTAAGGAAAGTATTCCAGTCTTCCTTGACAAAAATATAGAGAACTTTGCCTGCAGGACCATGAAAAGAATACATCTTGGAAGGTACCTCCAATTCCATTTTGACCACCAGACCAATGAGTCAGGTCAAGTCATAATACAATTTGGCAAGGGAAGTGCTGGGCATGAAAGGAGAAAAAAGAACATACCCAAAGAGGGGTACAGGACCTAGCCAAAATGTACCCGAGGAAAACCAGATTTTGTATGGAAGGATCTTAATGATGCTGCAATTGAGGGGGTCATAAAGTTGTGTAAGAGGAGGTTTAGTATCCTACATCCTTTAACATCCAGGCAAGGACTCTGAGGGCCAGTGATAGTATACCTTTAGGATGGTTCTTGGAAACTTGGATAAAAGACTGCCTCATGCTAAATGACATAAAAATGCCAGGATTTCCATGTTAGACAATGGAAGAAGGGACCAAACGGCTCAGTGAGGTGGGCATGATAGAGTTGACATACTAGGTAAGCTAGTCGTGTCCATAAGAAGTCTGTGTACCCTAGGAGCTTAGCAGTAAGGGATGTAATAGTGAGAGAGCATTGGCATTGTTGTGAAAGTCAAAGATGGTTGTGTTTTATAGACCAAAACCAATGGTAGGAAATGTTTTTAGGGAATTGGGCTAATTGATAGCAATGCAGTGATGGGATCTTAAAATAACAGTGACAAGGTCGTACTGTTTAACTGTCAGATAAATGGCAAGGTCAAAGTGGCAGTCAGGAGGAGTTACTTGAGGAGATCAGTGGAGTTGGTTAATAGAAAATAATATTCTTAAGGGCAAGATAGATGGGCAGCTAACAAGGCTATACCTTGAACAATATAATGGAAAGAAATTATTAAAAAACGGTTGATTAAGAGGCAAAGTGCAACTACACAAATTAAAAAAGCGTTATCCCTTGACTAGTTTCTGATCCTGAGCCAGTGCTTAGGCCTAGAACCCATTGATCAAAAAAAGAGGTTGAATGTACAGGACTATGGAAATTGCATTCAGTAATAATCTTTATCCTTCCACAACAAAACCTAAAGCCCTTTTCTAGAATTATTATAAATTTGGTAAAAGAAAATGCCCAAACATTTCAAAAACTGATGGATACAGGGTCTAAAATGCTCTCTATCATGACTGCAGTGGAAGACGCATGATTCTGTACTTGTCAAAAACCATAGAATTATGTCTCACAAAAAAATGAATTTTGCTGTATGCAAATACAAACAAATCAACAAGGATATGGGGGGAAGGGTATTTCAATTGGATACTGTAAGGCTAAAGACAAACTGTACATAAACACTGCCCTGTAGTTAGTAAAGTTATTTCTCTCAAGGGTATGGGCTAGCAATTTTAACTATTTTATGTATATTTAAATGTTGAACAAATAATTAAATATATTATTTATAATGAGAACCAAGTTCCTCATGTTGATAAAGAAGTTGCAAATAAAGAAAAAAAATGGCTGAAATAAAGTATGTTTGATTGAAATTGAAAGTATCAGTATGAACTTATGGTTTCAGAAATATAAAGAGAATAGGAGGATGATTACCAGAGTCTGGGAAGAGTAGTGGTTGGGGGAGTGCTGTGGGGGAAGGTGGAGATGGTTAATGAGTGCAAATATAGTTAGAAAAAATAAGACCTAGTATTTTATAGCACAACAGGGGGATTATATTCAATAATAATTTAATTGTACATTTAAAAATAACTAAAAGAGTATAATCAGCTTGTTTATAACACAAAGGATACATGCTTGAGGGGATGGATACCTAATTTTCCATAATATGATTATTACACATTGCATGCCTGTACCAAAATATCTCATGTACTCCATAAATACATACACCACAATGTACCCACAAAAATAAAAAATAAAAAAAGAAAGAAATACATACAGATAAAAAATGTTGACTGTTACATTTGCTGTGCAGAAACTATTTAATTTGATGTAGTCCTTCTTGTTTATTTTTGCTTTTGTTGTCATTGCTTTTGGTGTCATATCCAAAAAATAATTGCAAAGACCAATGTTAAGAAACAAAAGCTCCCTATGTTTCCTTCTATGAGTTTTAAAGTTCCAAGTCTTACATTTCAATCTTTAGTTCATTTCTAGTTAATGTTTGTCCATAGGTATAAGGTAGGTTTCAATTTCATTCATTTGCATATATATATACACTTTTGCCAACACCATTTATTGAAGAGAACTTTCTTTTTCCATTGTGTATTATTTGTGCCCTTATCAAAAATTAGTTGACTGTATATGCATGGATTTATTTCTGGGCTGTCTATTCTGCTTCATTCATCCATGTGTCTAATTTTATGCCAATACCATACTGTTTAGATTACCATAGCTTTGAAATATATTTGAAATCAGGAAGTGGGATGCCCCCAACTTTGTCCTTCTTTCTCAAGATTACTTTGATTATTTGGGGTTGTTTCTAGTTCTATATGAATTTCAGTACTTTTTTTATTTCTGTAAAAAATGCCATTGGAATACTTATAAGGATTATGTTGAATCTTTAGATCACTTTGGATAGTGTGATGGTTAATATTGACTGTCAACTTGATTGGATTGAAGGATGCAAAGTATTGTTCCTGAGTGTGTCTGTGAGGGTGTTGCCAAAGGAAATTAACATTTGAATCAGTGGACTGGGAGGGGCAGATGCACCGTCAATCTGGGTGGACACCATCTAATCAACTGCCAGTGCAGCTAGAATAAAGCAGGCAGAAGAAGGTGGAAAAGAGCAGACGTGCTGGGTCTTCTGGCCTTCATCCTTCTGTGCTGTATGCTTCCGGCCTTCAAACATCTTCAACTCTTAGACTCTTGAACTTACCCCAGTGGTTTGCCAGGGGCTCTCGGGCCTTTGGCCACAGACTGATGCTGCTCTGTGGGCTTCTCTATTTTTGAGGTTTTGGGACTCAGGCTGGCTTCCTTGCTTCTCAGCGTAGATGACCTGTTCTGGGACTTCACTTTGTGATCATGTGAGTCCATACTCCTTAATAAAGTCCCCTTCATATATACATCTATCCTATTAGTTCCATCCCTCTAGAGAACCCTGACTAATACGGATAGTTTGGACATTTAAAACATTAATTTTTTCAATCCGTGACACATGATGTTTTTCCATTTATTTGTGTCTTCTTCCATTTTTTTATAGTTTTTGCTTTATAGTTTTAGTGTACAGATCTTTTACCTCCTTTGTTAAATTTCTAATTATTTTATTCTTTTTGATGATTTTTAAATGGAATTGACTTTATTTCTTTTTCAAGTATTTCATTGTTGATATGAAGAGGAATTACTGATATTTGTGTATTGGTTTTGTACTCTGGAACTTTGCTGAATTTATTTTTTAATTTGAATCAATTTTTATGAAGTCTTAGTGGTTTCTACATATAGAAATATGTAATCTGCAACTGGAGGTAATTTTAATTTTTTCCTTCTGGTTTATATATCTTTTATTTTTGTTTCTTTTCTAATTGCTCCTGCTAGGATGGGTACACTGTTTAACAAAAGTGGCAAGAACGGGCTTTCTAGTATTGTAGTGAAGCATACAAGACAAACTTTCAGTTTTACTCCGTTGATTATGATATGATGGCCTTCAGTGTGTTGAGATAAGTTTCTTCTCTGCCTATTTTGTTGAAAGTTTTTATTATGAATAGATGTTGAATTTTATCAAATACTGTTTCTGCAACTATTGAGATCGTCATGTAATTTGTGTCTTTCATTCTGTTAATATGGTGTATTACACTGATTAATTTGAATATGTTGAAACAATATTGCATCCCAGGGATAAATATTACTTGGTCATGGTGCATAATATTTTCTGTTGTGCTGTTGGATTCAGTTTCCTCAAATTTTATTGTGCATGTTTATATCTATGTTTTTTGTGGTGTCTTTGTTCAGCATTGTTATTCGTGTGATGTTGGCTTCAAAAAATGGCTTTGAAAATGTTCTCTTTTTTTCTGTTTTTTGGAAGAGTTTAACATGAATTGCTATTCATTCTTTGAGTATTTAGTAGAATTCACCTATGAAAGTATTTGGCCTCGGGCTTCTCTTTGTTGGAAAGGTTCTGATTCCTGCTTCCTTATTGGTTTTGGTCGGCTCAGGCTTTCTGTTTCTTCTTGATTCACTCTTGGTAGGTTGCATATTTCTAAGAGTGTATTCATTTTTCACAGGTTATCCAATTCATTGGCATATAATTTTTTGTAATAATCCCATGATCTTTTTCATTTCTGAGGCATCTATCGTATTGCATCTTCTTTCATTTCTGATTGTATTTGAGTCTTTTCTCTCCTTTAGTTAAGCTAAAAGGGTCCCTCGATTTTAGATACAGGGGCTTGCTGTGTTGCCCAGGCTGGTGTGCAGTGGCATGATCATAGAACATAGTTTACTACAACTTCGAACTGCTGGGCTCAAACCGTCCTCCTACCTCAGTCTCCCAAAGCATCGTGACTACAGGCATGAACCACCATGCCTGGCCTCTATTTCCTTTCTATTCTCTATTTGATTTACTTCTGCTCCGATCTTTATTATTTACTTTTTCTTTGGACTAATTTTCGCCTTAATCTGTTCCTCTTTTTCTTTTATTTTTATTTTTTTCTTTTTTTTTCAGAGCTTCGCTCTGTTACCTGGGCTGGAGTGCAGTAGCAGATATAGGCTCACTGCAACCTCTGCCTCCAGGGTTCAAGCGATTCTCCTGCATCAGCCTCCAGAGTGGCTGGGACTACAGGCGCACACCACCACGCTCGGCTAATTTTTTTCGTATTCTTAGTAGAGATGGGGTTTCACCGTGTTAGCCAGGATGGTCTCAATCTCCTGACCTTGTGATCCACCCACCTCGGCCTCTCAAAGTGCTGGGATAACAGGCGTGAGCCACCGCGCCCAGCCCTGTTCCTCTTTTTCTGGTTCCTATAAGTATAAAGTTGAATTGCACATCTGAGATTTTTCTTCTCTTTCTCTCTTTCTTTCTCCTTCTTTCTTTCTTTCTTTCTTTCTTTCTTTCTTTCTTTCTTCTTTCTTTCTTTCTTTCTTTCTTCTTTCTTTCTTTCTCTCTCTCTCTCTGTCTCTCTCTCTCTTTCTTTCCTTCCTTCCTTCCTTCCTTCCTTCCTTCCTTCCTTCCCTTTCTTCCTTCCTTCCTTCCTTCTTTTTGGAGTTTCACTCTTGTTGCCCAGGCTGGAGTGCAATGGCATGATCTCGGCTCACCGCAGCCTCCGCCTCCCAGGTTCAAGTGATTCTCTTGCCTCAGCCTCCCGAGTAGCTGGCATTACAGGCATGTGTCACCATGCCCAGCTAATTTTGTCTTTTTAGTAGAGACGGGGTTCCTCCATGTTGGTGAGATTGGTCTGGAACTCCCGACCTCAGATGATCCACATGCCTCGGCCTCCCAAAGTGTTGGGATTACAGGCGTGAGCCACCGCACCCAGCCGATTTCTTCTTTTTTTAATGTCAGTGTTCATCATTGTAAACCGTCCTCTTAATACTGGTTTTGCTGCATCTAATAAGTTTCTATTGTTGTGTTTTCATTTTAATTTGTCTTATTTTTAAAATTTCCTTATGATTTATTCTTTGACCCAATGGCTGTTCAAGAGTGTGTTGTTTAGTTTCCACAAATTTGTAAATTTGATTTTCTTGCTGTTATTGATTACTAATTTCATTCCATCATAGTCAGAAAGGATACTTGGCATATTTTGACCTTCTTATATATAAGAATGTATAAAGTGAACATGGAGCATTCTCAGAATATATCACACTAGGTCTCTTGGGTGGAAATTTCTATATATGTCTACTAGTTCCATTTGGTCTAATATGTAGTTCCCAACCAATGTTTTCTTATTAGTTTTCCTGCTATTATTTTTTGAACATAATAATAGTAGCTGTTAAATCTATGAAGAATAATGGAAATAAAATATTTTATTTTGATTTAATTTATTCCTTTTCTAATGTTCTCTTTTTTGTTTATATAGATCTGAGTTTCTGACCTATATTATTTTTCTTCTTTCTGAAGATTTTCTTGTCACATTTTTTGCAAGGTAGGTCTACTGGTGACAAATTCTGTCAGTGTTTGTTTGTGTGAGAAAGTCTTTATTGCTCCTTCACTTTTGAAGAATAACTTCTCTTGATAAAGAATTAGAAATTTGTTGCGGGGTGGGGGTGACGTGTATCAACATTTCACTTCAGTCTTTTCTTGCTTCCATGGTTTCTGAGAAGTCTCATAGAATTCTTACCTTTGTTCCTCTATCAGTAAAGTTTGCTTTTCTTCTGGCTTCTTTAATGATTTGCTCTTGGTCTTTGATTTTCTGAAGTTTGAATATATGTCTAGGTTTAGTTTCTCTGGAGTTTGCTCTCTCTCTGTTACTATCGTTATTTTATTATTATAATTTATTCTTGTTGGTGTCCTCTGAACTTCTTGAATCTGTGGTTTTGTGTCTAATTTTAATGTAATTTTTCTACATTTCTTGATCATTTGTTTCTGTCTTTTACATTCTTTTTTTCTCTTTGCATTATCGTTTAAGAAATTTTTCTTGCTATTCCTTCAGGCTCCCTGATTCTTTCCTACCCTGTGTCCAGTCTATTTAGCTCAGCAAAGGTATTCTTTCTTTCTGTTACAATGATTTCGATTTCTAGTATTTCTTTTTATTCTTTTGTAGAGTTTCCATCTCTCTGTTTACATCACCCATCTTTTTTTTTTTGCAAGCCATACTCATTTTTTATTAGAACCCTTAGCCTATTAGTCATAGTTGTTTTAAATTACCACTGTGAAGATCTAACATCTCTGTCATATCTGAACCTGGTGCTAATTCTTGCTGTGTCTCTTCCAACTGTGGTGTGTTGGGTTTTTGGGGTTTTTTTTTTTTTTTTTTTGGCCTTTGATTATACTTTGCAAATTTTTGTTGAAAGAAGTACATGATGTGCTGGGCAAAAGGAACTGAGGTAAATAGGTGTTTAGTGAGATTTTCTGTTTATATGGATAGGAGTTTGATTGTGTTTACTATTTGCTTTAGCTACAGGTGTCAGAAGCCTAAATTTCCTCTGGTGTTCTTCACTTTCTCTCCCCTATTTTATGGGAGTCTTATGTCAATGTATACATGTGTGGAGACATTCTATAATCCTATGATCAGGTTTCAGTCCTTTAATGAGTCTCTGTCCCTCACAAGTGCTCCTCATAATTTTTGCCCCCTTGAATGTGACAGGAAGGCTAAAACTTACTGGAGTTGGTTATTTCCCTTCTGGTTGGTTGGGTTCTGACAAAATCCATCAGTTAGGTTATGGTAAAATAGATTTTCCTCAAGGCAGAGCTTTTTGCTGTTCTGGAAGTATTCAGAATGGCCACTTGTCCCCTCACTCTGCAGATTTTCACTGTGAGAACCTGGTAGGGCTCCTGAAGGTAAAACTTACAAAAGTATCTCTCCTAGGTAGCTCTCCTAAGACTGAGCCTCCCTGGTGTTTTTAACACTTACACTTGCCTACACTGGGCCTCCAGGAATTTGGCAATTACAATTTAGGTATTCTTACCCTAGAACTTGTTTCTATGGGGGTTTCTATTACAGGGCTTCTACTCTTGTATGTTGTTATTCCCTTTAGCTACCTGTATGTATCTCCAATTTGAGGGGCAGTAGTTTCCCCTGTGACCTTCGTTGTTTGCCAGATTTAGGAAGAGTTGTTGATTTTCAACTTGTTCAGCATTTTTTTTATTTTGTTTTTTGGTTAGGTGAGTGATGACTTGCAAACTCTTTACATGCCAGACTGGAAACTGGAAGTCCTCCTCAGATTTAACTGCTAAGAAATTTAGTACTTCCTTTGAGAAAGTCTTTGGTGTTTATTTTAGAAAGAGTAGGGTGTTCTCAGCTAAACATTTTTTTTTAACCAACTGAAGAACAAAGCCAAATTTTTGTGGATTGAACAACTGAATTCCTCTTTTTGAAAAGCCTGTTGCACAGTGACACTATACCTGCTTTATCCAATTTTACTTTATCTTTTTAAATTTTTTTTTTTTATAAAGATATGGTCTCACTCTGTCACCCAGGCTGGAGTGCAGTGGCATGATCATAGCCCACTGCAGCCTCAAACTCCTGGTTTCAAGCAGTCCTCCCACCTCAGCCTCTCAAGAAGCTGGGACTGGCTGGGTACTGTGGCTCACGCCTGTAATCCCAGCATTTTGGGAGGCCAAAACAGGTGGATCACTTGAGGTCAGGAGTTAGAGACCAGCCTGGCCAACATAGTGAAACCCCATGTCTACTAAAAAACACAGAAAATTAGCCAGGTGTGGTGGTGAGTGCCTGTGATCCCAGCTACTCAGGAGACTGAGGCATGAGAATTCCTTGAACCCGCAAAGCGGAGGTTGCAGTGAGCTGAATGAGCTCAGATCGCGCCATTGCATTCCAGCCTGGGCAACAAGAGCAAAACTCCATCAAAAAAAAAAAAAAAAGGAAGAAGAAGCTGGGACTACAGACACATACCACCATAAAAATTTTATATTTATTACAAGATTTATATTTAGTTTATATTGATGCATACATTTGTGCAAGCTGCCTCAATTTCAAAAATTAAAACTATAGGTTTATACATTATATTTTGTTACTAGTTAACAGAAAGGGCTGAATTCTATGCAAGGAGCAAAAGGGAGGAAAAACGTGTATTTTTCCCTTGAGGGTCTCAGTTTTAATCTTAGGTTTGTTCATCTAACTGACATCACCCAGTTCAAATCACTTCTCCACAACTCAGTTTTTTCACCTACAAAATGAGAAGTTAAAGTTGGAAAGGACCTTATAAATCTTTTCTGGAATTCTCTCACCTTCATTTAAATGGATGTTTCACAAAAGACAAAGAAACAAGGAAAAATCACCAAACTTCCACTATATATGTGATTTCTACCACACTACAACATTGCTTATGGGAAAAATTGTACCTATTAACTCTTAATTCAAGCCTATACTCAAGGAATGTAACTTTCACTACAGAAACTCAGATTATACGTTCTACCTTTTTTAAAAAAAAATGGGATAACATATACAACAGATCTTTTGTGTTCTTTTATCACCTAAGATTTTCTCTGCAGTTCTCTGAATTTCTAAATAGAAAATTCAATTGTATACCTTAAATTGTTGGGAATGAATGAATATAATCATTCAACTAGGATTATTAAGGATTGAACATGAAGTATGTGTGTGGAGGAAGTTGTGGAGGCAGAAAAAAAAATATTTCACCCAATTAGTACCTTAAACTTTATAAATATTAGTGCATTTGATTAATACAAGTAATGTATGGAATAGCCATTCTGTGTTGTATTCAGTATGGAAATATTTGAAAGCAGCCTCTGTTTTTGTTTTTCCACATTGTTCCTTTTCTCACTTGAGAAATTTCTGGGTCACTAAGGGAAAAGCACTTGGGTCTAATTCAACTTCTAGATGGTTAAACAATATCAGAAATGCCAAACTGTTGAACCTCAACTCAACTTAAAAACTGTGCCCTGCGCACTCAGTAAGCTAATGGTCTGCTTCACTCTTTTCTCTACCAGATTGCCCCTTTGCCTTTTCATTCCTTTATAAAGCAAATTTCTTCCAGGTGAACACCCCAGCAAGGGCAGGCATGGAGAGTGGCCTCATCTAGTAAGGTGACACAGTTAATCACCTTTGACAATATTCATTTGTGGCTGAAGTGAAGCATTTCCAGATCAGAAATGACATTTTTATATTATAGTGCTATTAACACCTACATCCACAAATGCAGAGATTTTGCCCAAGAATGCTAAAATTCACTTCAAAATAAATTATTTGACACCTAGATTGGTTAATGCCTGGTCAAATATTAACATAGACTTTTCAGGGCACATATAAATATGAACAATGTTGTACAAAGCTTTCTTAAAGTAGTATGAAGAAAAGAAGGTAGGAATAACCAAGTAGTAAAAAGGTTGGGAGTATTTGCTTCATTGTCAGTACTGGATGATATAGGTACAAATATTAATGTTCTTGCCGCTTCCTTCATGCTCATGAGGAGGACACACAAATAGATAACTCTAGCCTACCCACAAACAGATGCTTAGTGCTAGAAGAATACTGCAAAGTATTGTGATGGAGGATGAAACAAGGATACAGCCTGCTAAGGAGTTCATGTAATGCTTCTTAGAGGAGGAGGACTCTGGGCTGGATGATGAAGAACAAGTAATAGCCATCCAAGTGAAGAAGTGAGAGTGGTGCATTTAAGTGTGGGGAAATGCACAGAGAACAATAGAAATAGAATCAGTAGAGTAGTTGAAGTAGTCCAAGAAGTAAAACAGAGTGAGATATGAGGCTGAAATAAAAAGTAAGAACAGGGTCTTAGAAAGCTTGGTATATTGGTCGGGTGCAGTGGCTCACACCTGTAATCCCAGCACTTTGGGAGGCCAAAGCAGGCAGATCATGAGGTCAGGAGTTCGAGACTAGCCTGGCCAACATGGTGAAACCCCGTCTCTACTACAAATACAAAAATCAGCTGGGCGTGGTGGCGGGCACCTGTAATCCCAGCTACTGGGGAGACTGAGGCAGGAGAATCGCTTGAACCTGGCAGGTGGAGGTTGCAGAGCCGAGATCGAACCATTGCACTATAGCCTGGTGACAGAGCGAGACTCTGTCTCAAAAAAAAGAAAAAAAAGAAGAAGAAAGAAAGCTTGGTATATCACATTCAGATGCTCAGAATTTATCCTGTAAAGCATGAGGTTTATGCAGTTTGAAAGAGAAGAATGATTACCAATGAAATTCTGTATGTCCCAAGGGAGACTGCCAAACTCTGATCACTGATCTTACCTCCAAAATAATAGGATTATAAGAAAGCTTGCAGATAACTTTTAATTCCTCCTTGCTTTTAACAGATGAAGAAACTGACACTTAGAGAAAGGTGAAAGTGATTTGTTTTAGGTCACATGGCAGAACTGTGGAAAATGTATGGTTAAAATTAAAATATCAAAAATCTCAGCATAGGATTATTCTCATGCAAATTAGATCCTTCTCCAGATCTAGTCAAATCTAATTTAGTGCTACAGTACCTTCCAACTCAATATAAGGTTATCATTTTCTAATTTAAAATAAGACGAAACTTAGGAAGTTAGCCGAACAGTTTGGAAGTTATTATTTGGAAGAATCAGCAGCATTCATGTCATAATTCACCAGTTCAGAATGTTAAATATCTAGCAAGAAGCCAAATTGGACGTCAGAAGAATTCTGTTCTGTCTGCTAACTAAATAGGTTATTATAGGTAATAACCTTTTGCCTCAGTGTTTTAATCTATAAAATGGAATTAAGTCTAGACTATCAACACTATTCACCTGCATAGAGAGTGTAAGAATAACATATGATAATAGATGTGGAACTGTATGTTTAAAACTGAGTTTTTCCCTTCCTGTGTCCATGAGTTCTCATTGTTCAATTTCCACCTATGAGGGAGAACATGTGGTGTTTGGTTTTCTGTCCTTGCGATAGTTTGCTGAGAATGATGGTTTCCAGCTTCATCCATGTTCCTACAAAGGACATGAACTCATCATTTTTTATGGCTGCATAGTATTCCATGGTGTATTATGTGCCACATTTTCTTAATCCAGTCTATCATTGTTGGACATTTGGGTTGCTTCCAAGTCTTTGCTATTGTGAATAGTGCCACAATAAACATACATGTGCATATGTCTTTATGGGGAGGGGGGAGGGATAGACAGAGGAGATATACCTAATGTTAAATGATGAGTTACTGGGTGCAGCACACTAACATGGCACATGTATACATATGTAACAAACCTGCACGTTGTGCACATGTACCCTAAAACTTAAAGTATAATTAAAAAAAAAACAAACCAAAAAAACCTGAGTTTTTCATGTCAGTGTTTCCCATATGGTGCATAACCCACTAGGACTACACAAGATGATTTTAGGTGGTAAGGGAAAAAATAAGCAAGTGATTACATTGCCTCTCAGCTCCAAATCCACTCTTCTTTGCCTTGATGTATTTTCTCAGCTTGACCAAGTAAATATTTCTCCCTTGACAGGTGGTGCAATACTGGGCTTTGTCAATAGAGGATGTGAGAGAAATGTGGGAAGGTGCAGAAAGAACAAAGCGCTTGTCATCTTTGTTCCTGTATTTTCCTTCCTCTTGTGGCTCTCAGTGGTGTGCAGGACATTTAGTGGCATTCAATGTTTAATCAGTTTCTTAGGCCTCTTCTTTTGGCTAGCTCCAGTTCACTGACATCTTAGATGGTGGCTTCCTGTGCATAAGCTCTTCCCCAAGTCATGTCAAACCTTTCCCCCTTCCAGAGAGCTGCATTCAAGGACAGAATCTCAGCACTGGGAGCTAGGGCTCTTCAAGTTGCATTCACTTCTTGAGTTCTCCCTCAGCCCTGGAGGTAGCAGCTTTTCCCTCTAGCTGCTGTGTCCCTATTTCTTAGAAAGTTTTTTTTTTAATCTTGTTTAGTAGTTAACCACTTTTACTAGTTAATACCTTTTTATATTAATTTTTCTCCGGTTGAAATTGCTTGTGTGATTTCTGTCTTCTGACTGGTCTTTGAATAATACAGAATATATATTATTTAATATTTTAAAACTATTTAATATGTTGATTACAATTTATGATTACTATGAAATTATAATTGACTCAAATTTATTATTTTGTGGTAGAAATATAAAGTTTTCACCTCACGACAACTCACTTTTTAAATGTAAAGAAATGACTTACGTATAATATTATGTAAATAAGAGTAAAGGTAGCTCAAAAATATGGCAAATTCATAGCTGTTCTATAAATGACTAGAGTTGAGGAAAGTCTAAACTGTTTAATAAGCAAAATACTTAAGACATTTAACAATAGTTCTTATATTTCTAAATTATGTCCCTTATTAAACAGTTACATAGAATGTACTGTCAATTTATGTGCATAATCTTATTTTGGTCTTACAACAACACTGAAAAGTTATTTTATTCCCCATTGTATGTATAAAATGAAAATTAGATTTAGATAAATTAAGTAAATTGCCCAGATAAGGTACCTAGTAAATGGTAGATATGCAACTCAAACCCTAATCTGATGTCAACGTCTGTGCATACTGTTTGTAACGGCAAAATACTGAAAATAAGCTGCAGGTCCCAATACACTAGGGGTTGGTTAAATTGTTCACCAAAAACAATAGAATGATAATTAACAAAAATAAATGATGAGTTATTAACTGTGTATTGACCTTAAAATATAACCATGATGTATTATGAGTTGGAAATATAAAAACAGAATAAGTTAGAGTTGTATGTATTGAATGATCCTAATTTTGTAAAACAAAATGATGCATATGCACGTACATGTGTACATATAATTATGTTTATGAAAGTCTGGGAAAAACAAAGAAGGCTGTGCATCAGATTCTTAGAGCTGGGATTTTTGAAGTGGAAGGATGGAATTTCCTTTTTACTGAAATATATGTAAGACTGTGAGTGACTTTTACTTTCTCTTTAGCTTTTTTCAGTAATTTTTGAGTGAATTTTGAAGGACATTGTGTTCTTACAACTATGCCGATTGTCTATTTTGCCTAATTCTCCAGTAAAAAGAAACTTAGCAGATGCTTTCACTGAAGGCAGCAGTGGAAGATCAGAAGAAGTAATTCCTTGAGTGCAGTATCATCAAAATGCCCAGAATGATGAGTGTTTCCTCTGTCAATTTCCCATGCCAAGCATATTCTGGTCTCTAAAGCTGGTTAATCTGGATGAGTGGATTTCTCACCATATAGATATTGGCTAAGCAAGTTTGACTTATGGAGTCTTCTCTCAAAATATAGATTTTCCCTGTTAACTTCTACCATGAAGAGCTCAGCTAGATTTATAGAAGTTACAGATTCTAGGCCGGTCACGGTGGCTCACGCCTGTAATCCCAGCACTTTGGGAGGCCGAGGCAGGCGGATCACGATGTCAAGAGATCGAGACCATCCTGGCCAACATGGTGAAACCCTGTCTCTACTAAAAATACAAAAATTAGCTGGCATGGTGGCACGCGCCCTGTAGTCCCAGCTACTCAGGAGGCTGAGGCAGGAGAATCGCTTGAACCTGGGAGGCGGAGGTTGCGGTGAGCCGAGATCACACCACCGCACTCCAGCCTGGAGACAGAGCGAGACTTCATATAAAAAAGAAAAGAAAAGAAAAGAAGTTATAGATTCTAAACATGAAGAGTGAAAAGAATGGCATAGTGTTTTAATCACCTTCCAACTACTCCATTGGTGAGGGGAGGATTCCCTCCTCAGGGTTATAGAGATGGTTAAACATAAGACACCCTACACTGGACAGATGAAATTACTAGTGTATTGGCCGCATGTTCTCACTTATAGGTGGGAATTGAACAATGGGAACACTTGGACACAGGAAGGGGAACATCACACACCGGGGCGTGTTGTAGGGTGGGGGGAGGGGGGAGGGATAGTATTAGGAGATATACCTAATGTAAATGACGAGTTAATGGGTGCAGCACACCAACATGGCACATGTATATATATGTAACTAACCTGCACGTTGTGCACATGTACCCTAGAACTTAAAGTATAATACAAATATATATATATATAAAATAAATTATTAATGTATTGGTTACATGTACTCACAGTCTGCAAGAGAGGGAGACTGCATGCCCTGTGGGGCTACATGGATTGCACAAGGGAACAGAGTGCACAACCAGAGGATATGGGAGGCAGACTTTGTAGTACCAAAAGGAGGAGGTGCCCTCTAGTTCCTGTAGGAAAAATGTGATTGGCTTATTTCAGTAGTTCCATGAGCCAACAAAAAAACGTAAAACTTGCTACTCCAAGACTGTTCTTGATCCTTTGACAGTAGGATTGTTTGGCTAAGGGACCTTATTCCCAGGAGCAAAGTGGAGAAGTGAACCTGTGGTTAGGCCATTTGAGGCCCTTTTGAGTTCATCAGCTGTCAAAGCAGTACATAATTGTAGACCTTAATTGTAGCTTTTACATCACACGTGGACAACGGTTAAACTACAGTTTAACCCTAAAGGAGTTGGATTCAAACAGGGCACACTTAGAATGTGTGACTGAACTAAAATTCCAGTACAGTACACCGTCTTATCCATGGTTTCTCTTTTTGTGATTTCAGTTACTGGTGATCAACCCAAGGTCCAAATATATTAAATGAAAATTCTGGAAATAAATAATTCATTCATAAGCTTTAAATTGTGGGCCAGGCACGGTGGCTCACACCTGTAATCCCAGCACTTTGGGAGGCTGAGGCGAGTGGATCACCTGAGGTTGACAGTTTGAGACCAGCCTGATCAACATGGAGAAACCCCGTCTCTGCTAACAATACAAAATTAGCCAGGCACGGTGACCCATGCCTGTAATCCCAGCTACTCGGGAGGCTGAGGCAGGAGAATCACTTGAAGCTAGGAGGCGGAGGTTGCATTGAGCCAAGATCATGCCATTGCACTCCAGCCTGGGCAACAAGAGCAAAACTCCGTCTCAAAAAAAAAAAAAAAAAAAAAAAAATGTATACCACTCTGAGTAACATGATGAAATCTTGCATGGTCCTGTCCAATCCTGCCCAAGACATAAGTCATTTCGTTGTCCAGTGTGTCTACATTGTACACACCACCAACCTGTTAGTCACTTAGTAACTATCTCTATACTGCAGTGCTTATGCTGTAGTAACCCTTATTTTTACCTAACAATGGCCCCAAGGTACAAGAGTACTAACATGGCATATTGTTATAGCTTTTCTATTTTATGATATTAGTTATTATTGTTATCTCTTACTGTACCTAATTTATAAATTAAACTTTATCATAGGTATCTATATGGAAAAACATCATATATAAAGGGTTCAGTATTCTCTGTAGCTTCAGTGATCCACAGGGGTTTGGAACTTATCCCCCGAGCATAAAGGGACTATTGTACGTTTCTAAATCCAGCAGGTTATTTATTCTAGGAGTTGTGTGGCAGTGTTTGCTTTTTGTCTTAAAATGTATTTGTTGACTTTGTAGAATAATATCACATATATCATAGAAAAAAAGCACTTTATTTATTTCCATCAGCTTCCATAAATTGCTCTCAACTTCACACCAAAAAATTAATTTCTGTCCTTGGATTAGAACTTAAGCTGTTTAAACTAGGAGATCCTTTATAAAAATAAAAAACAACAGTGGCTTTTATATCATCTGGCATTTTAAATAACGAACTTAAAAATTATTTTATTACAGCACCCATAAAAACATGAGCATGGGCATTATAATTAATCTACAGCTGGGCCAAGAAACAAACATCTGCACAGGGAACGGATTGTGCAAATAAGTACATTCTATTAAAAAGCCAGACAGATAGTAACTTGTGGATTTAACTACCAAGGCACTGTAGGAAAAGCATATTTTCAGTAATAACCAGAAACACAAGTCATAAAAGTTTGTAACTAACGAAACCAACTCAGTTTGATAAACATAAATTAGATAAATAACCCAGGAAGTACTTTTTTTTTTTTTTTTTCCGAGACGGAGTTTTGCTCTTGTTGTCCAGGCTGGAGTTCAATGGCATTATCTTGGCTCTCTGCAACCTCCACCTCCCAGGTTCAAGTGATTCTCCTGCCTCAGCCTCCCGAGTAGCCGGGATTACAGGCACCCACCACTACGCCTGGCTAATTTTTTGTATTTTTTGTAGAGACGAGGTTTCACCATGTTGGTCAGGCTGGTCTCGAACTCCTGATCTCAGGTGATCCAACTGCCTTGGCCTCTCAGGAAGTACTTTTAAAGGACAGTATGTAAGAATTTGTTAAGAAAAAAGAATTTGTTAATCCTTCAGGGGCCATAAGATAGGCTTTGCAATGGACAGGTTGCTTTCTATCATCTGCCGGCTGTGTGACTGACCTCTTACAAGCTTGATCTCTGTAAGACTCTATTGACTCCTCAGGAAAATGGGAATAATCAAACTTTTTCATATGTTTGCTGGAAAGAGTAAATAAGATTCTGCATAGCAAGGGTCTGGCAGAACCCTGGGTATACAATGAATTCTCAGTGAATATCAGTGTCATTGTTCACGTGCACTAGCAATAGTTTGACCCTTAGAAAAGCAGGCAAATTATATGTGATCCAAATGGTTCCCGAGTTATTCAGATTGATTACCTATAAATTGAACTCTTCCTAAACCCTACATAGGAATCACTTGGAAAACCTATTAAAATGCAGTGCTCTTGATCCAAAATTCTTGGATTCTGAATCAGCATATGAGCCCATGACTAATAGAGCCCATGAATCTACCTTTTAAAAAGCAACTACTTCAAGTAATTCCTAGGTACACCTTACGACACATTTGTATTTTCATCCCAAATAAGCAGATGTTTCCCAACTGCCTCCTTCACATTACCAGGATACTTAAACATAAGCACTAGTTACACTAGCTATGTTTTAGTGAGTAAGAAGCAGAAAAGAAAAAGGCACAGAAATAATATTTGTGTTACAGATACATTCAGTAAAATATGTTGTCTGGAAGGAAAAGTTGCTGAAAGGTTTCTGTAGGGATACAACAAGACTCGTATAAAATATGTCCGTAGTCCTTTTGGGGGATATCACAAGATTATTTTCTAGTCGTTGCCAGGATCCTGCTTCAGAGCAATCGTCACTCCCTAACAGCCTCCAGGAATGGAATGGCCTGATTCGTTAAGGAATGGACGTCTGTTCAGATTTCAATACCCCTAGGGAATATAAGAAAAAAAATTACTGAGTGTATTTTGATTGTGTAACTCCAGTGGATATAGAAACTCTACTAAATTCAGAGATCAGTGCCTTGTAAACATTGAGTCACAACTGGAATTCTGAAGAATGAATAGGGGAAAAAAAGAGCTGGAGAGCAATGCACCCCACTGTAAACTACTTGTGAGTGATGCAGGAGGCTTGGAGCATCTGAGGAAGGAACGAGAAGCTGTTCAAAGGGAAGATCCCAGTAGAATGTGTGTGTGTGCACATGTGTGTGCGTGTATGCTAGAGAACTACTCCATATCACCTTGCATCTGCCTCCTTTAAGGATGCAGCTATTACTACTACCCTAGGTGCTCATCTGATTCCCATGATGATCCTAAGGTTCAGGCGTTACTGTCCCAACTCTAGAAAACGAAACTGAGATTCAGAAAGTAACCCCCCTAAAGTCACCTAACTAGAAAGTGTCAGAAATGGAATTGGGACTTGTCTGTGTTAGGACACGACTGTATTATTTCAAACATGCCACGTTATCTTAGAAGAAAAATAAGCAAGGATATAAAAAAGCCCCAAGCCCTTCCTTTCCTCATGCCCACTAAAATAAAAGTGTGGACAGTGTATAAAACAAAATGGAGCATGCCGGGGAAGTAAGATATGCCAGCTACATAATTTAAAACCATGGCAATAATAATCTTCCTCCCTCGGTTTTCTTCCATTCCTTCCACAAGGTATTCAATCAGTAATTGCCATACATCAGTCACTCTGCTACAAACTGTGTAGAGAATGGTGCTTCTCTGAATTCTTGTTTCATGCTCTCCTGGATTCACTGTACTCCAGATATGCTACTTTACTTACTTTCCCTCAAATACATCATCAGTTTTTGACCACTTTCCCATGTGCTAAGGCCCTTTTGCTTTACAATTTTGTTTTTTTAGAAATGGGGTCTCAGTCTGTTGTCCAGGCTGGAGTGTACTGGAGCAATCACAGCTCATTGCAGCCATGAATTCCTGGGCTCCAGTGATCCTCCTTCCTTGACCTCCCAAAAGCTGGGATTATAGGTATGAACCCTTGTGCCTGGCAAAGACCCTTATATATTTAGTCTTATTTTATTCTCAGACTTATCCTATGATCCTCTAATTTCTCTTAATATCACAGAGAAAGTATTTGGTACATCAAAGATTCTTGACTTTCCTGGGGACAATCCAAGCAAATAAGGTGGAGGCAAAGGAGGGAAGCTATGCTTTCAGATTTTGTAAAACAAAATTGGGGGTAGCAATGGTTATTTGAAATCTTGTAACTCTTAAGCAGTGATGCCCTACGGCCCCTTTAGCCTTCAGCACAAATAAGCTTTGACTCCTCCAGCACGTGTTAAATTGATAATCATGGTTTATAACTATCTTCAGCCTGTAGCAAATTGCTGCCACTATTTTCTGTTTCTATCCCAAGGCATTATGAGATGAGTACTTAAACACATACACAGACATACCTATATATTATTTGTAAAATAATGTATATCCCCTTTATCCCCAAAGCAATCTGCAGTTAGTAGTGGCATGTCGTGCTTTACTCCAGACGACTAAAATTATACCATACTAAACCCTCCAAATGATTTGATAAATCTGGTAGAGGCAGCCCAAAAGAATGAGTATTATTGTGTCATAAATGGCCCATTAGATGGATTCCGGTGAGCAGAGAGCTTTAAAAGGCATAAATTAGGGGAATGAATTGGACTTCCCTTATGGAGTAACTCAGTGGCATTGCCAATTCCGCATGAAGCAGCCCAAACACTGCTATTCTAAGGGATGATGGCCCCAGTGACGAATTAAGTGCACATCAGGGGAGAGATGCGGCACTCCCCACTTAATGGTTTCATTTCTCTGAAGTTGCTGGAGGTGGCCAGTACAGGACAGGCAGGGCAACCTCCCAAATATCAAGTCTCACATTGCTTTGTTGTTTAATTACGTATGCATAAATGCCAAGTGGTCTATAAAACATGAGCCTCTGACTTTTAATTGGGTGTTTTCCTGTTTCACTATCCCCTGCTGTTCCCTCTCATGTCTCTAAGCTGCTCTTTTACTCCTCTATTTATAGGAGAGACATTCCCAGGCCTCACGGGGCTCTGCTCCCCTTTCCTGCAGCTAGTTGCAATTATGTGAACACACAGGTCATCTTGTTGCCATGTGCTTATTTTCAAAGGAAACCCTGAAATGACTCCTTGATGGAACTTATTGGAATCCAAAATAAATCACCTTTTACTTGGGCACGGTAAACATAAAACTTCAAGGAAAACAACAAAAAAAACCCTAACTCCAAAAAAATCAATAGATCCTTATATATTAGTTTTATTAGTGACCTTGTCAGGGTAAAATAACTTTCGTTTTCTCTGGCACTGAACACGCTATTTTATGGGCAGAACAAAATGGCCTTTATTTTCACCTTTCAGGGGCCGGAGGGCACATGGCTGCATAGAGGAGAGAAGAAATGCACTATATACCCCTCTATCCAGGCAGCTGGCAGATCCTCCCTTGCTTCAAGGCAGTCATTGCCTCCATGGTGTTTTCAGCCCAGGGCTAAGATAAATGACTATGTTCATTTCATGATGGATATTGCTTTCCTACCAGGTAAACTTATCTGAAAATTACCCTGAATTAGTAAATACTTACTGAGCATTTACTACATTCTAACCATGATACTAAGCACTTCATATGCATTATCTTTATTGCAGTTATCATTTCTTCACATTTTTCTATATTTGTTTATAATCTGCCTCCTCTAACCAGATTATAGGCTCCAATGGGTCAAGGGCTTTGTCTATTTTGTTTATTGGTGTATTACCAGGTCATTGAGCAGTTTCTAGCTATAATAAATAAACAATAAACATTTATTAAATAAATGCATTATTTAATCAGTATGAAAAGCAAAAGCTCTATGCTATGCTCTGGTTGTTTGTGTCGTGCCCAAAATTCAGATGTTAAAATCCTAACCTTCAAGGTAATGGTATTAGGAGTTGGGGTTCTTGAGAGGTAATTAGATCATGAGGGCTCCCTCATGATGGAGATTAGTGCCCTTATAAAAAAGAACACAAAAAGCTAGCTAACACCTTCCATTGTGTGAGGTCTCAGAGAGAAGGTGCTATCTTATTGTGTCCCCTTATTGAAGTTAGGAAGCTCTCAAAAGTTACAATATTTCTATAATCATATGTTTCTTACAGTAACATTGTATTTGGACACCCCTTCATTTCTACTTATATTTAATACAAAAGAAAGTTCATAAACGTACATAATAAAATGTTAGGCATTTACATAGTTAAGGAAACATGTCTTTACCAGACACTGAATCTGCTGGTGCCTTGATTTTGGACTTCCCTGATTCCAGAACTGTAAGAAATAAATGTTTGCTGTTTATAAATCACCCAGTTTATGATATTGTTATAGCAGCCTGAACAGACGAAGACACACTGCAAAGACACATAACTTCCTCCAGGCTATATAGGTAGTGAGATTCAGGATTTGAACTAATGCTGTCAAACTTCAGAATCCGTGCCCCCTTTTACATTCCAGTGATAACTAGTGTATTGGCTTTAGGCTCACAGATAAGACTGTCATGTATAATCGAGTAACAGAGAAATTCCACTACTCGTATGTCTATGAATCACAATTTTGAGCAATGTGGTCTGTTACTCTAGAAAGCAAAGCATTCCACTCTAAGATTCTTCTCAATTATACTCACAGTTTCTATGTGTATGTGAAAACTGGTGGGGGGTGATGGAAGGAAAGAGAAAAGAGAGTGTAGGAGAAATACGGAGATAAAAGGGAAAGTGAAGGGAGAAGCAAAAGGTGAGGGAAAAAGAGAGAGATAAACAGAGGGAAAAGAAGCATATTTTGGTTTTGAAGATTTATTCCTCTCCTGAGAAATCTGAACCTCTCCTCTGTGTCGTTCAGTCTCTGTAAACGGTTGAGTGGTGTAGATTGTTGTGAATCTATTAGCAGTGATTTGCAGCAGACCAATTTAGAGGCCACTTAGGCATGAAAACACTGAGCAAGAAATTGTATACCTAATGAAACAATATCAGTGATAGCATATTTAAATGAACAGTATCAGTAATAGCATATTCTGAATGTTTCGTTAAGTCTGAATTGTCAGAATCAGATCACTGCTGCTTAATAGATTTTACCTTCTTTAACAAGTGTTTCCATATTGGTCATATCGTGTCTCTTTATTGAAGTTAGGAAGCTCTCAGAAGTTACAATTCCTTATAATCATATGGTTTTTATAGTAACATTGTATTGGGGCATCTTTCTTCATTTCTACTTATATTTAATACAAAAACAAGTGTATAAAAAATCCAACATATGTTCCTGTGGCAAGAGTGTGCATAATAAAATTTTAGACATTTACATATTTAAATTAAAATACCTTTAAAATAAAGTTGCCAGTTCAATCTAGTTTTATATTCCGGAGAACATGATATAGGAAAAGTAATGCTATCAACCAATAATAGGTGCACTTTCATTTCAAGATCATCAAGTAATAATATTAGACCTTCAGAGACTGTAATAAGAACACTTTCATATTCTTGGGAACATGTTTCACATTTTTATTGACTGCATTCAAGCTGTCTTTCTGGATTATTCTTAGGTTTATATGAAAAGAAGGGGAAATATTGAGAGCAGTTTTCACAAGAGTCAATCAGTGGAAAAAATCAATCACCTGGGCTGTCCACGAAGGAGATTCTATGTACTCTTCAAAATAATTTCGTAATGGCTCCATGCCTGTTTGCATAGAGCCCAATTATCTATCTTATGCTCCCCAGTACAAATGCTGACAAATGAGGCAAAAAGGTCTTAATACCTGACATTAGTCTGCAACTGTGCCAGTTGCTTTATTTTCATTGCACTTGATCTCATTGAATGCTCACAAAATTACTGCAAGGAAGGTGTACATTTCACAGAAGGAGGAATAGCTTATCAAGGCAAAAACTGTAAAAGTGGTAGAATTAAAGCCCAGATCTCTGACTTCACAGTTTTGGTGCTCTTAATGATGTCACACTGCAAATGGCCTTCAAGCAGATTCTCTGCAGCATCCTGCTTGTCCTCTGCTTGTTGCAGAGTGGAATTTTAGATAAGCTAGGTCTGTGTTAGAATGTATCCACATAAGCTAGGCCACTGAATTATTTAAGTGATTTTTTTTAAGAAGTGCTTCATATAGAAGGCAGTTTGATGTCCTGAATGTCATGGACACATTTTAGTAAATCACAGGTTGATTTTGTAAGGTACATTAATCAACAGAAGACCTTTTACTTGCCAGAAAAAGCTTTTAAAACATAGCATGTTTTCTTGGACAAGAGAAAAAATATGCAAGAGTAATATTCCTATGCTGGTTGCAACTAGAGCTACAAAAGCTCAAAAGTTGAGGTTAGGAAAAGATTTTTGGCTCCACTGCCTTGTCTCCTTAGGTCTTTTTATTTCTGTTCTTTCTCCTAAAGATGGCATCATCCTCCAAAAGTTCAACTATATATTATAGTCCCCTGCCTCCTGCTGAGCTCCTGGCAATATTTCTAACATTTGAGGGGGCTCTCTTTGCTTCTTCTTTGGGTCTCTCATATATGATACTCTACATTCAAGTTCTTCTTCCCTCCAAACCATCACTTTCCCTCCAAACCAGCTTGTTATCTGTTTTCCTACTTTATAATAAAACCCAGACTTGAAATATTGAATCCGTCTTTCATCTTACAGTGGGAATTGGTAGAAGTACTGAATTCCACAGTGTAACACAGCTGACCACATGGAAGAGATTCTGCAAGCAACACAAAAGTTAGCCTTGAGTAAGTTGTACTAAAAAAGATTCATATTGGGCATTTTAGTTTTCTCTTCTCCCTCCACCCCCTGTTATTTTAGAGCTATGATTCTTAGAGATGAAACCTTAGAGATCAGAATTCTTTCTTACAGAAATTCTTTTAGGTTGGTGATCTTAATTCCATTTTTTAATATAAGCAAACTAAGGCTTAGTGCTATTAGATAACTGTAAAAATGGCATGGCTAACCAGTGGTGGGATTCAAACATCTTATAATTTTTATTAATGACTTAATATGACCAATCTGAGTTTTCTAAAAATATGCGTAACTACTGCATATCTCTATTCAATGAAAACAATGTACTTTATAATTTGTATTTAAATGCAAATGTGCCTAGAAGTGGTAAATTTTAGTAGTATTTTGAAGATAGAGTCAGCATGACTTGCTGATATATTGGATATAGGGCATGAGAAAAAATGATGAGTGAAAAATAATTTCAATATTTTGACCTTGTCAACCTAGACAACAAACAGAAAGAGGCTCTATAAAAGGAAAGATGTTTATCTGGGAGTAATGCATCACAATGGCAATATGCACGTGATAGTAAACTATGTGCATAGTTAAGGGTGTAAAAGAATACAAAGATTTTTAAAGGTCAAAATGAGGAAGATTACATAATTGTTCTGGAATAATTATCCTTCAATAACAAGGGTGACACGAGTCTGAGGTTGAACAGGCAGCTGCTGGGAGGATACCCTTGCAGAAGTATTTTTGGTGAAAGATTGCAATGGTCTTTTTGCCAGGTTGTGTTTTTTGCAGTCTTTCGTGACAGTTTTTGTTCTCCGGCATATAAGCCCGACAACACTCACTTCATGGCCTTTCCTGGCTCTATTTGTCAGGGTTTTCTTAACATTAGTGCCTACATTTTTAATCTGACAACTTTCACAACCTCGACAACTAAGAAGGATGATTGCCATTGCTGTGATTAGGAGGGCTATAGGTGGGGCAGGTTTAGGGAAAATTTCAGGAGTTCATTATACAATATGCTGAATCTTCAATGTCTCTTAGACATTCAAATGGTGATTTTGAGTAGGCAGTTGAATCCATGAATCTGGAGTTTAGGAGAGAGGCCTTTACTGGAGAAAAATGAGAGTTTTTAGATATGGAATTTTAAAGCAATAGACTAGATGAGCTCATCCAGGGAGTAAGTACAGATAAAAAAGAGAAGCTAACCAAGGATAGAGCATTGAACATTTCAACATGGAGCTGAGAACAGAAATAGGAACCATCAAAGAAGGCAGAGAAAGAGAGGCAGTGAGGGGAGAGGAATACCAAGGATATTTGGGGTTCTGTGAGCCAAGGGATAAGATTTCATCAAGGAGGAAGGAGCGTCTGCGTAAAATGCCAGTGGTGAGTCAGGCGGAAACGTGGATTTTCCATTGGATTTAGTAACATGGCAGTCGTGCATATGCGTTGGAGGGTAAAGGGAGAATTGCAGGGGTAGAATGGATAGAAAACCTGTAGAAAAATCTATAGTCAAACATACATAAAGTATCTATTGTTTCTTAAATAAGACTTTAAATATTTTATTTTGCTTCACTCAAGCTACATAATTAGTTCAAACTTGAGTGAATTACAATGGACCTTGAGCAAGAACAAAAATAAAAGAGAGAAACAGAAACAAATATAATATGTCTAAATAGCATAATCTGGCTTTGTTTAGTTTTGCTCTGGAAAAGTATTTTAATGTAAGAATATCACATTTTAGGGTAAATGTTATAAAAAGTGGAATATCAACCTAATATGCTATTTTCTCTACAGTATATCAAATAAAATTATATCTGAGATTTGTGATATTTTGATTAGATTTTTCAAGTTGCATTCAGGTCCTTTTTCAGAGAGCAAATAATTTTCATTCTTTATGTTGGTTTAGGGAATAAATCAGCTTTAAGTGTTCTGAGAAGTTTCAAGCAGGATCAAAGCAAAAGTTGATTATACTTTTAGCTAAAGAACTTGCTGAACCTGGAGGGCTCAGTGACATTATTACATGGACGTGAGCGTGGATTGTAAAGTGCTAATTCTAAAACAAAGACACAGCTTACCATGTTTCATAACCTTTAGGATTATTTCACAACCACAATGTAGAATATATTTTATTTGGTGTGGTGGGTTATACTATCTCTGGTGGACCAAGAATTCTATTGAAAATCTAGCCTCATAAGATAGCCCTTCTTTGGACATGACCTGGAATTCACTTTTAACTAAGCCAAGGACAATAAGAGTTAGTGCTCCCTAAGTGTACTTGCTTATCATTGCTTAGCATATTAGATTGAAATGCACAATGTGTGAATCATAGGGTGAATATGTGCTCAAGAAGTATCCAAACAGGTCAAATATTCAACTAAAATAGTTCCATACCTATAATTACTGTTGAGTCTCATTCACTAAATACTCTTAATTTTCATTATAACTTAAGATAATTTAAATATAATACAAATATTTAGTGAGAACATAAAGTTGAAAGCACAATAGAGTTTTATTTTAGACTCTTGAGGGCAAGCAAAATATACCTACTTGTCCTTATATAAGTAAAAGGTATTTTATTATAAGAGTTTGATTGGTTAGGATCTTAAGACACGTCTAAAAGTAGGTCTCGGGAATGAATTGAAATCAGATACTTGGACGCCAGCAGAAAAGTTTTTCTCATCTTTTTGCATATTGGTTTTATTTTTGTTTCTTGTTGGAAACTGACATTTGCTGTTTTTCAGATTTCATGGTAGAACATGCATTACATTATATTTCCAGTTTTGTATCTTCTCTCCCTAAGAGAACAGAGAGACGAGGCTGGAATATCTTAATCCTATTGCCAAGCTCCCCAAGAAGAGATTCTGGCTCAGTATGGTACAGGTACTCACCCCCCTTGAAATTTGAGTCAGACTGTACAATATTCTTGTTTTCCTGTGTTCATTTGAATGGAACCATGAAAAAAAAAATAGCATCCAGAAAATTGGGAAATGCTGGATTGACAATAAAATCATCTTCCAATAGTATATTTTAAATTAGCTCTTGATATATATCCACTGGGCATTGAAGTCCTTAGCACAGTTTACAAAGATGGTTCTGTCTCTTTCAAGGATTTTATCATGACCCCTGATTATGCAGTTCAATCAATGAAAGTAGCTGCTTGGGTACTGATGCAAATAGAAGTATATTAAACAAAGCTAAGTATTGACTATCACCAAAAACTGGATCTTATGTATTTCACCATGTGATTCATCCAATTTTCTCCACCTATTCTCAGATTACACACTTACTTTTAAAGACATAATAATAACACACATAAAAATAATGTGATATAAAATATAATAAATTCAATTTACAACTATCACAAGTAACTTGGACCATTTTTGCAGAAATCTAGTTATGCTACAATTTTGTCTTTTTAAGGTAAGTTTCTCTATAATGAAAGAGATTTTGTCAGAGCAAATATGGTAACTTAGTTGTATTAAATTGTAGCCAGGAAATAAAAATATGGACCTACTTACCATAGTGAAGGCCTCAGATCCATAGTTTGAATAAGTTTAACAACAGAAAAAATATTTATAGAATACTCTGTATAGATGACAAGTAGTTATAATAATTAAAAATATTTACGTCGTTATCGTTTAAGGTAATGTAATGAGCTACTTAGTTTTCATTTCTGAATTAAGTTCAAAATATAAGCTCTCAGTTTATAATTACATGGTCAACAGAAATATGCACTACAAACAATGTTAATTGGTTATGTAGCATGTTAACTCTAGGAGAAGTTGAGTGTATAAGAACTCTTTGTAAAATATTTTTAACTTTCTATGTATGCACAGTTATCTCAAACTGAAATATTTTTAAAAAGTAAAGAAAAATACTTGTAGTAGATATGTCAAGATTGCATTTATATAAGTTTCAGGATAGGCAAATCTAATCTATGGCAACAGAAATCAAAGCAGCAATTGCCTTGGGAAGAGGGCAACAGCAGGACAGAAGCACAGAGAACTTTCCAGGGTAATGCATGGGTACACAGGTTAGATGAGTGTATACATTTTTCAAAGTCCAAAGGACTATGCACTTATGATTGTCTGTGTGTATACACGCATGTACATATCATCGTATTTAAATTATAAGGCCAGCCGTGGTAGCTCATGCCTGTAATCCCAGCACTTTGAGAAGCCAAGACAGATTAATTGCTTGAGCCCAGGAGTTAGAGACCAGACTGGGCAACATGACTAAACTTCGTCTCTGCAAAAAAATTCAAAAATTAGCCCTGTGTGGTGGTGCACACCGGTAGTGCCAGCTACTCAGGAGGCTGAGGCAGGAGAATTGCTTGAACGCAGGAGGCAGAGGTTGCGGTGAGCTGAGATAGTGCCACTGCACTCCAGCCTGGGCGACAGAGTGATTGACATTAAATAAATAAATACATAAATATGTAAACTTATGTTTATACTTAAGGAATAGCAAAAATATTTTGGAGTAGAAATCATAAAATGCACGAACTTATACAAATCTTGTAATTTTATTAGAAATTACAATTTTGCCACCCAGCAAGAAGTAGTTAAGCTTCTCAGTGCTTTTCTTTCACTATACCAAGTAGATTTCTGAACTAGTTAGGGTAACAAAAGCTGCTAAAAATAGCCTCAAAACACATAAAGATCCAAACACAATAGAGGTTTATTTTGGCTTTGCATACAAGTGGCACTCTTCTGTGTCTCCGGGAGACCTATTCTGTGGAGTGCTGCCTGGACCTGGCTCCTTTCATCTTACCCATCTGCCGCTCTCTAGGGCATTGTAGTTATTGAATGCTTCTGTACAAGATATGGGTAAGAACAAAACCAAACAAACAAACAAAAACGTGGAGGAGACACATTCTCTCTCTTCTTTAAAAAAGCGTTGGCTGAGAATGGCACCCATCAATTCTTCTCATCTTCCATTCACAATCAAAAGTCTCATGGACACATATAGAGGTAAGAGGAGCTAGGAAATGTAATAACTGGTTCAACAATTATTTACCAATGACAACCTCATTCTGCAGAAGAGAGAGCATGAAATTTGGTGAACATGTAAAGCTCTGTAATACAATAGCTATTGCATCTGATTTTCCTCCTTAATATTGAATTGTGTTTTCTCATGTCAATAACAATTTTGTTTTTGACAGATAATCTATCTAATTTTCCACCCTTGCCTATGTCATAATTTATTTAAAGATTCTGCTTTTTGTACATTTCTTGTATTTCCTTTCTATTTTAATTTTTTTTAACTTTGCTATATTTTATCATTAACATATTGAGAAAAATATTCTTACAAATCTATTTTTTTCTTAAAAGTTAAAGCTAGTTAATTTAGTATTACCAGATTAAATACTGGTTTTGAAAGCTCTTGATAGATGCTGATTTTAAGAATGAATATACTTATTTTATCAGTGAATGATAGAACAAATGTACCTCACCTTCACCAGAACTTGGTAGTACCACTGTAACAAAAGTCAGTGTGATATATAGAACATAATTATCTGTCACGAATTCATGCAAGCGTCTGTAATCTTACTGAGAGGCAAGCCAGTGCAGCTGTACTTCTCTTCCTTCTCTTCATTCATTTCCAACTTTCCTTCTAGGTGTTGCTTGAGAATCAATGAACAAAACAAAACACAAAATTCTCTAAGTGAAATAAAGTAACTTGAATGCATTCCTCTGTGGATATATTTAATTTGCATTTATCTTTTGAATTAAAAATGTATGTTTAAAGAAATGCATTCAGATTGGCTTTTGGTTTAAATATTGAACAAGACTTATGCTTCAAAGTTTTACCCTCTAGGTACAAGG